>NC_056737.1:1079617049-1079621699 GCF_019279795.1 Protopterus annectens
AGATCAGGGACTAGGTTACAGTAAATGTTATTGTCATAGATTTGTTGTACAGATCAGGGACATAAGAAATTACTGTATATTTTGTCATAGATCAGGGAAACAGAATAAGGTAGGCAGTTATTCTAGATAAACTGTGTAAGGAACTAAGATACCATGTGGTAAGAAAAGGGTTACGTAACAGTCTTCTTTAGACATGGGAAATCAGTGCACTAAAAAATTGCGAGATCCGCCCCTAACTGATGACGCAAAATATATGCAATTACAATGAGCAGATAATATGGTGCTCCGGTTTCCTCCCACATCCCAAAGACATGCTGCAGGTGGATTGGACACTCTAAATTGGCCCTAGGTGTGCGTGTGAGTGTGCCTTCTGTGGAAGGTTACGCGGGCTGGCAACTCGACACCATAAAACTCCACTGCCATTCAATGTGCGGACAAGGTGATCCGCTGTGGCGACCCCTAACCGGGAAAAAGCCGAAAGAAGAAGAAGAAGAAGACAATGAGCAGATAATATAAGGTATTATACAAAATGGGTTAATAAATACGAATCTGATGGTAAATTAAATAAAATTTCGTTAGTTAAACTTTTAAAACAGCTTAAATCTGATGCAGAAGGTCAGGCAAAAAAGCAACGACAATTAGGCATTCCTCAGGCACACAGGTGGATTGAGGAAGTGAACCGAAGGGAACAGAAACTTAAAAATGCGAAAGCATTATTTTTAGACAAAGAGGATAATAATACAGTAATAGCGATGGCCCCTCCCCCTCCTCCCCCTCCAATACCCTTTTTAGGATATGAAGCAGGAGGACAGGCTAGTCCACCTCCACGTTATCCTGAAGTTGCAGGGGCATTAAAACCATTTATTAGAGAACCTATTGAAACTAGGTCCCGGACACGTAAAACACTTAGGGACACAGATTTATATCAAATAGGGAGAGACTCCCTAGAAGAGAGTGAAGAAATCTGTCCATTAATCGAGGTACCAAACCCTCAGGCAGGACAGGAAGGGCAGGATGCAACTCTCCTGGTGTATAGACCATGGACACCAGAAGGCATTCGGAAAGCTACAGAGGGGAATCCCTCACCCGAAAATTAATCATAAAAAGTTTATACAAGATTTTCAAGGTAAGAGACTAAGTTACCACTTAAATGGGGAAGAAGTAGAAAAGGTAGTTAGACAAATTATAGGTCCAGACTGGCACATGATTTGTGGCACCTGGAACGCTCGTGACGCACAACTTAAGCCACTCCTACATAGTGATGCAGAATTAGACACCAGAGTAAAAGGCCTTACAGACCGAATCTCTGAGAAATGGATACCTAGAGCAGATTGGACTTGCATTAACCAATGCATACAAGATAATGAAACTGTAGATGGGTACTATGGTAGATTATTGGAATGTTTCAATAACCATAGTGGCATGACTATTCCTGAAAGTCAGACGAATGATAGCGCATATGAACAGCAACTGAAAAATGCATTTTTGAAAGGTTGCATTGCCCCTATCAGTAGCTTTATTACAAAGCATATGATAGATCATCGAACAAGTAGGCTACAAGCCTTACTTGAGTATGCTAGGCATGCTGAAAGACACTTTAATAGTAAAAAGAAAAAGAAAACACAGGTCTTCACAGCTGAAGGCGGAGCAGAAGTTTTTGTAGTACAGTCGAGTAAAAAGGGTAAGAAAAATACCCAGGGTAATAAACAATCTGACAAAAAGTCAGAGGATTTTGAAGAGAGAAAAAAGAAAGGTGAATGCTTTAAGTGTGGTAAAAAAGGACATTTAGCAAGGGATTGCAGGCTAAATAAAAAGGCAACTACAGAAGATAAAGACAAAGGTGATGAGGACTGACTATATGATAGTGATGACAATCAAAAATCATCGGGAAAGGTTAACAAACAAAAGACAAATGTAAATGTAGTGGAAGGAACAGAGGAAGTACAAGCAGATGTAGAGGATGAAGAAAGTGAAGTTTTAGACTTAGCATTATTGAGCTTGGAGCTCTATTTGGCAGACACAAAACCGGAAGTTACGCTTCTGGTGGAAGGTAGGGAAGTGAAATTCTTGTGTGACTCAGGAGCGTCTCGAACTTTGATACACCCTTCAAAGTTACCAGAGCATTCTGAATCACCTGACTATATACTAGTGAAAGCAGCAAGTGGACAGCTATATAGGGAGCCACTCTCCCATGATATAGCAATAACTGACCCAGTTTCAGGTATGACTCAGAAAAGTAAAATTGTAGTATCTGCGAAATGTCCAGTAAACTTACTGGGAAGAGACCTTATGCAGATATTTGGCATAGCAGTAGTTCCTTCTATGCAGGGTATGGAAGCACAAAGACAAATGGATACTTTTGTGGTGCGATCGGAGGGTGAAACTTTTTACTGGTACAGCCAGGATCTAGTTACGACTGGTCCAGGGGCAGTAACCGAGGAACTGATGAATGTAGCCATCAGTAAGGTCCCCTCCCTTGACACTGATCAACAGCATTTGTTACATTGTACTCTATACTACTGTAGTATGCCAGGACCGGATAAGGAATATGAGCAAGAACTGTTTAAAAATCCTGCTAATAGATTAGTGTTACGAACTTTATATTGGGATACTGAGGGAAACAGTGTAGTAAGCTGTTCATTACCTCAGGAATTCATGAAATTGTACAAATCTAATAGACTGCCACATGTCAGCCTGACAAAGAACAAAGCTGTGAGGTGGGCAGATTTAGGAGAAAAAGTGACAAAATGGGAAAAGCAAACTGATTCAGAATTATCAGAACAGGGAGTACAAAAACAGAAATTGAATTGGCTGACACAGACACGTCCAGCTGTACACTTACAACATAGTGAAGACAGCTGATTAGCATTCTTATTAGAAGAGGAAGAAAAAGCCCTGTGCGATATACCAAGCATTCTTTGGTCAACAGGAAAATCAAATGTAGGACTTATTCAAACAGCAGGGCCAGTAACCATTACACCAAAATCAGCATTTAGACCACAAAAAAGACAATACCCCTTGAGGAAGGATGCAGAGCAAGGAATTAAGCCTATAATAGCAGCATTACTCAAGGAAGGAGTACTGGTAGAATCTCTAGATTCACCATGTAATACCCGTCTATTGCCTGTTAAAAAAGCAAACGGGGAATGGCGGATGGTACAGGATTTACAAGCCGTAAACAATGCAATAATACCCAGAGCACCTACGGTGCCAGATCCACATACTTTGTTAAACGATTTGAAGCCACAACAAAAATGTTTTACTGTGGTAGATATAAGCAATGCTTTCTTTTCAATACCTATACACCCTGATAGCCAGTATTGGTTTGCATTCACATTTCAAGGTAAAAGATATACCTATACTCGGCTACCGCAGGGATATTGTGAAAGTCCAATGATATTTGCACAAGAAATGGCAAGCAACCTGGCGGGATTTACTCCACCAGGGGGTAGTCAGATTCTACTTAATGTGGATGACATCTTGCTAGCAGCCCCCACCCAGCAGCAATGCAGGGAAGATACAATAGCATTATTGAAATTCCTAGCAGCACAAGGACACAAAGTAAACAAGAACAAGTTACACCTTTGGAGAAAACAGGTTAGATACCTGGGATATGTAATATCCAAAGAAGGTAGAATACTAGACGAAGACAGAAAAACAGCGATTTTACAGGCACCTAAACCAGCGACCAAGAAGGAGATGATGTCCTTCTTGGGAACGACTAATTTTTGTCGAAGTTGGATATCAAACTATGCTTTAGAATCTGCTCCACTGGCTGATTTAATATATAAAACACCAATGGCAGCACAAGATGTATTACAATGGACACCTGAAGCAGAAACAGCTTTCTGCAGACTGAAACAATTGATAGCTTCATCATTAGTTTTAGGACTTCCAAATTACCACAAAACATTTTTCCAAACCGTAGATTGTAAACAGGGATACATGACGTCAGTTCTGACGCAACAACATGGAAGTAAGCAACGCCCCATAGCTTACTATTCATCACAGTTAGATCCAGTGGCACGTTCATTGCCACATTGTGTACAAGCAGTAGTTGCAGCTGCAATGGCAGTACAGGCTTCGGCCTCAGTGGTGTTATTCCACCCTCTCACTCTGAGAGTGCCTCATGCAGTCGCGATAATTTTACTGCAAGAGAAAATAGCATATCTATCTCCTGCTAGACATCTTTCTTGTATGACCATACTGCTGAGCCAACCTCATATGGTAATTGAACGTTGTACAACATTAAATCCATCAATGTTACTTCCGACTCCTGTGGATGGCACACCACACAGTTGCCTGCAGGAAATTGAGCAAACAACTTTGCCCAGACAAGATCTCACTGATATGCCCTTGGATGATGCCGAGGTGACATTTTATGTGGACGGTTCATGCAGAAAGGGTCCTACGGGGAAGAATCTAGTGGGGTATGCAGTAGTCACAGATACAGAGATTTTAGAAGCCCAACCCCTACAGCATAACCTGTCTGCCCAAGCAGCAGAATTGATAGCCTTAACACGGGCTTGCACTCTAGCGAAAGACAAATGTGTGAACATATACACTGACAGTCAGTATGCTTTCTCTACAAGTTTTACAAAAAAAGGTGTTTTAACATATAGCACTTTTTAACTTATTAGATTCTATTCA
>NC_056737.1:1079922199-1080007199 GCF_019279795.1 Protopterus annectens
CATATTGACATACTTTATTTTTTGGTAAGGGACCGATATAATCTATCTGCCAAACTTGTCCTGGTAGCTTACCTTGTGCTAAATGTCCCCTTATAACTTGTGGGATAGGCCTAGCAGGATTATGCTGGCATATTGGACATTGTGCAATAACAGTTTTTACTATGTCTGTTTTCAATGACATTCCTCTCAACAGTGCCTATCGATATGTAGCTTTTCCCCCCAAGTGCCCACATTATTGATGAGCCATTTGGCTATTCTGATTTGATTGTCATAAGTATCAATGCCGTTGTAATGGCTATCTTGCTTTCTCCATCTGCTTTTGTGTTAAATAATCACTCTAGGGTATCAGTAACACAATGCGCATCTACATGATAAACAGTTATTTGTATATGGGATTCATATATTTTTTGCCAAATCTGCTCCCATATCTCTTTCCCCCATACTTCTTTAGTATGAATATTCCACTGTTACAGCTGAAAGATTCAGAGAACGTGCTTGTAAACCAAATTGGTATGATCCATCTGATAGATGTAAAGTCATACCTTTCAGTACATCTATTCCAACAATGTACTCAGGTATCAGTGCAATTAGTACAGTGTATGTTCCTATTGGTAACTGTCCAGTCTTCATAGTCAATTTTGTTTGGACTGCCTCAGGCTGTTTTCCACCCAGACCAGGTCCCTTGAAATGTCTAGGATTTCCATAAATTAATATGGCCTCTGCTCTGGTATCTACCAAAGCTTGGACCCTTTGCATGTTTCTATTTTTCAATAGTATCTCTAAATTCACATATGGTCTATGGTCCAACTTCCAGGTAGATACCGAAGCTTGACCAGTTTCCTATGCATTTTTCTTTTCTGCAATGCCTGCAAACAGATCAGCATACTGCTGCCGTATCTGATTGTATACCCCAACATGCAGTTCAGAACCCTTTTCAGCTTGTTGTGCTATCTTACCTTTAGAGTTACTTACTACCTCCGTCTCTACCTTTGCGTCTACCTTTCGCATTCTTTTTTTCAAACACCTGTCCTTATACATTTGCCATAACGTTTGTGTGTCTGCTCCATCTATATCTTCCTTTTTTACTCCATCTTTAAGTAAAGCTTTTGTATCTGATCCATCTATATCTTCCTTTTTTACTCCATCTTTAAGTAAGTTTGTGTGTCTGAGCCATCTGTATCTTCCTTTTTTACACCATCTTTAAGTAAAGTTCATGTTTCTGATCCATCTGTATCTTCCTTTTTTACTCCTTTAAGTAAAGTTCATGTGTCTGATCTATCTATGTGTTCCTTTTTTACTCCATCTTTAAGTAAAGTTCATGTTTCTGATCCATCTATATCTTCCTTTTTTACTCCATCTTTAAGTAAAGTTCATGTTTCTGATCCATCTATATCTTCCTTTTTTACTCCATCTTTAAGTAAAGTTCATGTCTGATCCATCTATATCTTCCTTTTTTACTCCATCTTTAAGTAAAGTTTGTGTGTCTGATCCATCTATATCTTCCTTTTTTACTCCATCGTTAAGTAAAGTTTGTGTGTCTGATCCATCTATATATTCCTTTTTTACTCCATCTTTAAGTAAAATTTGTGTGTCTGATCCCTCTATATCTTCCTTTTTTACTCCATCTTTAAGTAAATATCATGTATCTGATCCATCTTTATCTTCCTTTTTACTCCATCTTTAAGTAAAGCTAAAAACATCTCCTTCCTAGTTACTCTGCTTGATTTCCCTTCATTATTTTGTGTATTATTTGTCCCTGAGCTTGATCGGGGTCCCAGTCACCCAGATCAGCTAACTGTCTAATCACTTCTGCCACTGTAGACAAAGGATTCCCTATCTGGTTTATCAATAGTGCCATAATGACTTGCTTATAAGCAGGCAGGGCTGTGCGTATGATATAATTACGTATGGCCGTTGTCCTAGCTTTATTCTTCATAATGTCAGCCTGTCCTATAAAAATTGCCGTTTCCATTCGTTCTTCTTTTAGACTCTGTACAGCATCTTTTCAAGCATACCAAGGTTTGTCATTGGCAGGCCAATCAGATGCTGTTGGGTATTTTTTACACCCCTGCACCACCAACTGTAAAATTGTAATATTCTCTTCACCAAAAAAACTTCGGAATTCATCTTGTATAGTGGGATCAGGACAAAGTGTAGAGAATTTCTTTGCATCATCCTGATCCACCATTACAGTTCCTGCCCCTATATCATGCAATCGTACCACCCTTGTCAATAATGATTCACCAGGGAGCTGTTTCAACTTTGCTGTGATATCTGCAATCTCCTAAGTAGTGGCTGTGATACCTGCAATCTCCTAAGTAGTGGCTGTGGTATCTACAATCTCCTGAGTAGTGAAATCTTCGTGTACCTTATCCAGGACTGTCGGTCCCCTCTGCACTAATATTACATTACCTTGTTGCTCTCTCATTGCATTACCGGCCACATCCCCTTTGTGGTAATGGGACAGACTCTATAATTTCCACCTAATAGATGGTTTTACATCTTTTACCACCATTTCATCTTGTTCTGAACTACCAGCTGAGTCACTGTCCTCTTCATCCGGGGAATACCAAATGTCCCCATCCCATTTGTCTGGATCCCAGCTTACCCCAGCACCACTACTTGCCGGCAGATTTTCTTCTCATTTATTTTTCCTTTTTGCCTCTTATATTTATAAAGGGCTACCCGAACTGCAGCTCTTTCAGCTATGTTCTGGTAGGCATCTGTTTTATCCATTAACTTATTTTGGCATTGTAACAAAACTATTTTAGTTTGCAATTCATCTATGTGTTTTTGCAGGTTTTCTGCTTTTAATTTCATCATATGAAACTGATCATGCATTTTTCTGTATGCAGACAGCAGGACCCAGCCGCGTCTGCATACAGCACTTAATTCCTTTCTTTTACATATTTCTACAGTTTTAATACATTTTATAACATCGTCTGGTTCACCAGAGGCTAACAATGCATCCCAATTTTCACATAACCCTGTATTTTCAGACCATTCTGAAGCTAATTTACTATATATGTGAACATCATCCCAACCCGCGATACGTTTTTCCTTATCACTGTTATTTTTCCTTGGTAACCTCTCTCTGCACATTTTGGAATCCTGTCGATTACGCCAAATGTTTTATTTTATTTTCCTTCTATTCCGCAAATGTTCTAACTTAAAGTTAACCAAGGGCAAAGAAGAGGCTCAACACTTTGGTTACTTTCAATGCTTTACTTAGTCAGATATCAAAATTCATACTATTATACAATACAATAAAAGAAAAAGAAAGAACATCACCAGTTAAACTATGAAACTTCATTCGAGTCTTTGAATGACTGGGAAATCCCGGAACAGTCAGACCGAAGATTAGTTCATCTGGAAGCATAAGTCCTATCCGGTGCATCCATCCGTAGGTGAGATTTCAATCTGCTGTCTGGAAAACCCCTTCTTTTATACAGGCAGGACAGTAGTGTAAACAACTGTACATGACTTTAGTCATGCATCCCTTAAGCTGATGTGGCATAGTGACTGGGTGTTGGCCAGACAACCAGACACCATGCACATTCCAAACTTAATGCACATTCCAAACTTAATACGACATTCTGTTCCCATAACACATCTGTTACTGCAAAGACATGGAATTGCACACATGAGCACCCTAACATCTGCTACTGGATAAACAGACACCATGCACAGCACATTCCAAACTTAATACAAGACTATGTTCCCATAACCTTCCTGACATCTGTTACTTCATAGACATGTAAGATTGCACACATAGCTGTTCTAACTAATTCATAACTGGACTGTTTTCATGACTGGATTCAATGAAGTTATCCTTCAAGCATATCTCTCAACAGACATGGCACATTTGTATCACAACCCTTTGGTAAGGGCCTTATAGTAGCCGATAAGTAAGGGTGGCTGGTGGCAGCTTGTACTACCTTATAGTCTGGGCATAAAGGGGGCATAGTTATTAAACCTGTGCCAGCCTTTCCCAGGTGGGTGTATGTGTGTCTGTATATCAATCAAATCTCAAAGTGTGTGTGTCTGTTAGCTACTTGGGCAGGGACACGAAGCACTGGTTGGACAGAGAGGGGGCTGGAGGTCTTTGCTTGGCCACTTGGCTGAGATCTTAACCCTATAGCTGTGCCAATGGGGGAGTTTTATTGAGGATCTGGAGAAAGAGGCAGAAACCAGCCCCAGATTGACTGTGATGTCTGTGTGCTCTTAAGGGAAATTGTACTTTACTGTGTGTGTTCTTGTCGTCCTCCCAGTGTGTGTGTTCCTCACTGGTGCTAGTGGTGAGGATTAAGGCTCCTTGATTATTGTGCCAGTGCAGTCCTCCCAGTGTGTGTGTTCCTCACTGGTGCTAGTGGTGAGGATTAAGGCTCCTTGATTATTGTCCCAGTGCAGTCCTCCCAGTGTGTACGTTCCTCACTGGTGCTAGTGGTAAGGATTAAGGCTCCTTGATTATTGTGCCAGTGCAGTCCTCCCAGTGTGTATGTTCCTCACTGGTGCTAGTGGTAAGGATTAAGGCTCCTTGATTATTGTGCCAGTGCAGTCCTCCCAGTGTGTATGCTCCTCACTGGTGCTAGTGGTGAGGATTAAGGCTCCTTGATTATTGTGCCAGTGCAGTCCTCCCAGTGTGTATGCTCCTCACTGGTGCTAGTGGTGAGGATTAAGGCTCCTTGATTATTGTGCCAGTGCAGTCCTCCCAATGTGTATGTTCCTCACTGGTGCTAGTGGTGAGGATTATGGCTCCTTGATTATTGTGCCAGTGCAGTCCTCCCAATGTGTATGTTCCTCACTGGTGCTAGTGGTGAGGATTAAGGCTCCTTGATTATTGTGCCAGTGCAGTCCTCCCAGTGTGTGTGTTCCTCACTGGTGCTAGTGGTGAGGATTAAGGCTCCTTGATTATTGTGCCAGTGCAGTCCTCCCAGTGTGTATGTTCCTCACTGGTGCTAGTGGTGAGGATTAAGGCTCCTTGATTATTGTCCCAGTGCAGTCCTCCCAGTGTGGATGTTCCTCACTGGTGCTAGTGGTGAGGATTAAGGCTCCTTGATTATTGTCCCAGTGCAGTCCTCCCAGTGTGTACGTCCCTCACTGGTGCTAGTGGTGAGGATTAAGGCTCCTTGATTATTGTGCCAGTGCAGTTCTCCCAGTGTGTGTGTTCCTCACTGGTGCTAGTGGTGAGGATTAAGGCTCCTTGATTATTGTGCCAGTGCAGTCCTCCCAGTGTGTGTGTTCCTCACTGGTGCTAGTGGTGAGGATTAAGGCTCCTTGATTATTGTGCCAGTGCAGTCCTTCCAGTGTGTATGTTCCTCACTGGTGCTAGTGGTAAGGATTAAGGCTCCTTGATTATTGTGCCAGTGCAGTCCTCCCAGTGTGTATGTTCCTCACTGGTGCTAGTGGTGAGGATTAAGGCTCCTTGATTATTGTGCCAGTGCAGTCCTCCCAGTTTGTATGTTCCTCACTGGTGCTAGTGGTGAGGATTAAGGCTCCTTGATTATTGTGCCAGTGCAGTCCTCCCAATGTGTATGTTCCTCACTGGTGCTAGTGGTAAGGATTAAGGCTCCTTGATTATTGTGCCAGTGCAGTCCTCCCAGTGTGTATGTTCCTCACTGGTGCTAGTGGTGAGGATTAAGGCTCCTTGATTATTGTGCCAGTGCAGTCCTCCCAGTGTGTATGTTCCTCACTGGTGCTAGTGGTAAGGATTAAGGCTCCTTGATTATTGTGCCAGTGCAGTCCTCCCAGTGTGTGTGTTCCTCACTGGTGCTAGTGGTGAGGATTAAGGCTCCTTGATTATTGTGCCAGTGCAGTCCTCCCAGTGTGTATGTTCCTCACTGGTGCTAGTGGTGAAGATTAAGGCTCCTTGATTATTGTGCCAGTGCAGTCCTCCCAGTGTGTATGTTCCTCACTGGTGCTAGTGGTGAGGATTAAGGCTCCTTGCTTATTGTGCCAGTGCAGTCCTCCCAGTGTGTATGTTCCTCACTGGTGCTAGTGGTAAGGATTAAGGCTCCTTGATTATTGTGCCAGTGCAGTCCTCCCAGTGTGTGTGTTCCTCACTGGTGCTAGTGGTGAGGATTAAGGCTCCTTGATTATTGTGCCAGTGCAGTCCTCCCAGTGTGTGTGTTCCTCACTGGTGCTAGTGGTGAGGATTAAGGCTCCTTGATTATTGTGCCAGTGCAGTCCTCCCAGTGTGTATGTTCCTCACTGGTGCTAGTGGTAAGGATTAAGGCTCCTTGATTATTGTGCCAGTGCAGTCTTCCCAGTGTGTATGTTCCTCACTGGTGCTAGTGGTAAGGATTAAGGCTCCTTGATTATTGTGCCAGTGCAGTCCTCCCAGTGTGTATGTTCCTCACTGGTGCTAGTGGTAAGGATTAAGGCTCCTTGATTATTGTCCCAGTGCAGTCCTCCCAGTGTGTATGTTCCTCACTGGTGCTAGTGGTGAGGATTAAGGCTCCTTGATTATTGTCCCAGTGCAGTCCTCCCAGTGTGTACGTCCCTCACTGGTGCTAGTGGTGAGGATTAAGGCTCCTTGATTATTGTCCCAGTGCAGTCCTCCCAGTGTGGATGTTCCTCACTGGTGCTAGTGGTGAGGATTAAGGCTCCTTGATTATTGTCCCAGTGCAGTCCTCCCAGTGTGTACGTCCCTCACTGGTGCTAGTGGTGAGGATTAAGGCTCCTTGATTATTGTCCCAGTGCAGTCCTCCCAGTGTGTATGTTCCTCACTGGTGCTAGTGGTGAGGATTAAGGCTCCTTGATTATTGTGCCAGTGCAGTCCTCCCAGTGTGTATGTTCCTCACTGGTGCTAGTGGTAAGGATTAAGGCTCCTTGATTATTGTGCCAGTGCAGTCCTCCCAGTGTGTATGTTCCTCACTGGTGCTAGTGGTAAGGATTAAGGCTCCTTGATTATTGTGCCAGTGCAGTCCTCTCAGTGTGTATGTTCCTCACTGGTGCTAGTGGTGAGGATTAAGGCTCCTTGATTATTGTGCCAGTGCAGACCTCCCAGTGTGTGTGTTCCTCACTCGTGCTAGTGGTAAGGATTAAGGCTCCTTGATTATTGTGCCAGTGCAGTCCTCCCAATGTGTATGTTCCTCACTGGTGCTAGTGGTGAGGTTCATAGGTTCATAGGTTCATAGGTTCATACTAGGCTATCTGCCCGAGGGCATTTACAAGCCTAGCCCATAGTTTTGTGGCTTACGCCACCCCTTTAGTATGGGGAACTATACCCATTATTTTGCTGTGCCTCTGTTGAGCAGTGACACTGAGGTAATCCCTGGGGTATATCTGCGATCTCCCATCCATTGGTCAAGATTTCTCTTGAACAAGGCCAGCGAGGTGCTCTGCCTCACATATACCGGGATTTTATTCCACAGCATAGGGAGTCTTTGGGTGATGAATCTATCCCTCCAGCACGTCCTATTAATAGCCGTGTCGAGGTTTAAGTCTCCGCCCTTGTGGCTCTGACGGATCTAGATTTTTGAGGTGAAGCATATTCATCAAATCTGGGTTTGACATGGCCTTGTATGTTAGGCAAAGGTCACCTCTGAGCAAGTGGCGACTGAATAGAGCTGGAGTTCTTTCAGTCGGGCAGCATAGGACAGATGTTTGAGACCCTTTATCCTTTTGGTGAGGAACTTTGTGGCCTCTCCAGCTGCTGCAAGTGTCGGGTCAGATACATTCCGAATGGGGCATTATACTCAATCATTGGTCTGATGAGTGATGAGTATAGGGAGACTATGACCTCCCTTGATCTAGATGAGAATCCCTTCATGATAAGGTGGGCAATGTAGAAGGTCTTCCTAACTACTTTAGCTACATGGGTGTCGAATGACAGACTACTATCAACCTGGGTCCCCAGGTCCCTGATAACTTCTTCTGTGCTCAGTGGATTGCCACCTATTTGGTAGCTAGGGGTAACCTTGTTTTTCCCAAAGGGTATGACTATGCATTTTTTGGCATTTAACTTTAGGCCATGGCTCTGGCACCAGTTATCCGTTTCTGTGAGACCCTTCTGAAGGATATCTGTGTCAGATGTGTTTTCTTGACTCCTTGATTATTGTGCCAGTGCAGTCCTCCCAGTGTGTATGTTCCTCACTGGTGCTAGTGGTAAGGATTAAGGCTCCTTGATTATTGTGCCAGTGCAGTCCTCCCAGTGTGTATGTTCCTCACTGGTGCTAGTGGTAAGGATTAAGGCTCCTTGATTATTGTGCCAGTGCAGTCCTCCCAGTGTGTATGTTCCTCACTGGTGCTAGTGGTGAGGATTAAGGCTCCTTGATTATTGTCCCAGTGCAGTCCTCCCAGTGTGTATGTTCCTCACTGGTGCTAGTGGTGAGGATTAAGGCTCCTTGATTATTGTGCCAGTGCAGTCCTCCCAGTATGTATGTTCCTCACTGGTGCTAGTGGTAAGGATTAAGGCTCCTTGATTATTGTGCCAGTGCAGGAGCATCACAAAGGGTATGACATCCAAGTCCAGGTAAGTGAACATTCCATTGCATAATGTACTCATTAGGTGGCTAATTCAGTAGAATGCCTAATTTGGTATGTACCTGTTCAAGCATCAGACGCAACTCAATTGACCACAATGCTCTCTCACTAATAAAATCAAGAGTCTAAAATTGCAACAGATGCACTGATCATCTTAAAACCCTGTCCATTTTTCTGTATCTTACAGGCTGCAGAAGGGAAGTTTTTGCCTTGCTTACAGAGCCTGTACAGACCCTATCCTTTCAGACTTTGGATGCACCTGAATTTTAACTGCTGTACCCAAAACTCCTTGGCCAAAAGGGAGAAAAAAGAAGACAAAAATTAAACACTAGCGGAAAGTGTGTATTAACTGTCTTATAAACATTAGCTTTGCCTTATACAGTGTAATGTCTGGAATTAGCAGTTCTAAGATAACGTCTTTTTGTTTGTAAAGTATAGAGTGCGCACTCCTCCCCCCTTACTTCTAGTGTGGCTGCCTCCCTCCCAGCTTAAACTTATTCTTACTCATCCTAGTTTTTTATTTATTCTGTGCTAGCAAGCTAAAAACAACCTAATAATTCAACTAATGTGAATGCTGTGTGTATAACTTTGTATAACCTTTTACTGTGCTCCCTACACTATACTGATCCCATAACAAGCATTCAATTTTGATATATATTGCTGCCTCTCTGGTTACTTTTCTTAGGTTCATAGGTTCATAGGTAGATACTAGGCTATCTGCCCTAGGGCATTTATAAGCCTAGCCAGAGTGTATTTGGCTTCCACCTCCCTATTAGATTAGCCTACTGTGCCTCTTTAAAGTAGGTCACAGAAGGTACCCTTTTAAGATTAGTTTACTGTGCCTCTGTCTAGCAGGGACACAGAAGAGATCCCAGGGGTGAATTTGCGATCTCCCATCCACGCGTCCAGATTTCGCTTGAAGAGGGTCAGTGAGGGGCTATGTCTAATATGAATTGGGATTCTATTCCAGAGTGAGGAGAGCCTCTGAGAAATGAATCTGTCCCTCCAGCATGTCCTATTTATTTTTGTGTTGAGGTTTAGGTCCATGGATCGTGTAGCTTAAAGGGACTTGGATTTTTTTTGAGGTGGAGCATGTCCATTAATTCTGGGTTTAACATGGCTTTGTACGTCAGGCATAGATCGCCTCTGAGTAGGCGGTAAGCAACTGAGTAGAGCTGGAGTTTCTTTAGTCGAGCTGCATAGGACATCTGTTTGTAGCCCATGATCCTCTTGGTGAAGTACTTTTGGGGTCTTTCCAGTTGCTGCAGGTGTCGGGTAAGGTACATCCCAAAAGGGGCATTGTACTCAATTATGGGCCTGATGAGTAACGAGTAGAGGGGCACAATGACCTCCCTTGATCTAGATGCGAACCCTTTCGTGATAAGGTGGGCTATATAGAAGGTCTTTCTAACCACTTTGGCAACGTGATTATCAAAGGAGAGATTACTATCTACGTTTGTCCCCAAATTTCTAATTACTTCTTCCGTACTTAATGGATTACCACCTATGTGGTCATTTGTGGGCACCTTGTTTTTCCCAAAGGGGATGACTATGCACTTTTAGCATTTAGCTTGAGGCCATGGCTCTGGCACCAAGCATCCGTCTCTGTGAGACCCTTTTGGAGTATGCTTGTGTCAGCTGGAGATTCGATTATGGCCCCTTAGTTTGCAGTCATCTGCGAACTTTGTCAGCCATAATCTCCCTGTTAGCCTGAACCTCAGAGAAGTATATACCGAACAAGAGAGGTCCCAGAACTGAGCCCTGTGGGATGCCACTTGTAACTGGTTTGGATTCGGACATGGCACCTGCGATTCTGACCATGTGGGTTCTATCTCTGAGCCAGTTTGCAATCCATCTTGTGATATAGGGGTTAATATTTAAGCTGGTAAGCTTATTTATGATGCCCGAGTGAGGTATTGTGTCGAAGGCTTTTGCGAGGTCCAGGTAGGCTGTGTGGAATTACCTTGCCCTCATCTATGGCTTTGGTAACTGTTTCAAAGAAATCAACTAGGTTTAAGAGGCAAGATCTGCCCTTAACAAAGCCGAATTGGGTAGGGTCCAGTGTCTGGAGGCTCCCAATGTCTTTGTTTATGAGTTCCATGATAATACGCTCCATAGCTTTACAGACCAGACTAGTCAGGCTTATGGGGCGATAGTTTCCGGGGTCCGTTGTGGCACCACCTTTGTGGAGTGGGACCACTGTAGCTGTACGCCATTCTTTGGGTACATATCCTGTAGTAAGGCTAAGTTTGAACAGTGACTTAATGTGAGGGTTCAGTTCTTCTTGGAGCTCGTGTAAGACACAGCCTGGGACACTGTCTGGTCCCATAGATGCTGTGTTTTTTGCTTTGGAGAGGGCAGCTTTCACCTGTTCATCTGTGATGTCAGGGAGGGTACATTCAGTTGGGATAGGCATTTGCTCCTTTGAGGGGGAAGGGGGGGAGAAGTTTGCGCTGAATCTGTCTGCCAGGATGTTGGCTATGTCTGTAGGTTCGATATATTTTGTACTGTTATGCAACAATTCAGAGCATATCTGGGAGTTTCCACCCATGTTCCTGACATAACTAAAGAAGACCTTGTGATTATCTTTAGTGTCTAGGGCAATTTTTTCTTTCGAAACTGGCCTTTGATGATTTTATGAGAGAACGAAGTTTCTTGGTAATACTGGTCAGAGATGCCTTCCCTTTTTGGGATTTTGCTCTGTCATGTAGTAGCTTCCTCCTTCTGTTGTATAGCTTATTTATGGCTGGGGTTCACCAGACCAGTCTCCTGTTTTTGGAGGAGTGAGTCTTGGTTTTATTTGGGATAGCACAATCCATGCATTCCTGCAGGTGCTCATAGAATGCATTTGTAAAGGATTCTGTGGATTGGGCTGTATTATCCTCTGGCCCAGGGGCTTTGAAGGATTCCATCTCAGTCTTGAGAAGTGCAAAGTTGGCTTTTGAGAAATTCTTTACAGTGATTTCCTTGGCTGGGGGTGGGGACGGGATATGGATGTCCAGGGAAATTTGTTTATGGTCTGATCTTACCAATGAGGGGTTTACCTCTGGTATGGAACATAGAGTCCCCATGTTGGTGATGACCAGGTCCAATATGTTGTTCCCTCTTGTGGGAGTGGTGACCAGTTGTTCCATTGCATTAGAGTTTATAAATTCAAGGAACCATTGGCCGAGGGTGTTTGGGCTTGAGTAGTTTTCCCAGTCAATGTTTGGGTAGTTGAAGTCACCCAATAACATAGTGTTTGGAGAGACCTTCATATTCTCCAGTGTTCTCAGAAATGCCAAGTGAGTTTCCTGTAATAGGGAGGGTGTTCTGTAGCAGGCTACAAACTGAAAGGCAGTTTTGCCTGCTGTTAGTTGCACATGGATGGTTTCTGATGCTTCGTGCAGTGCCACCAACCTGGAGGTGTAGGTATCTTTGATGAATATAGATACTCCCCCTCCTTTTGTGCTTCGGTCCGAGTTTTTGGGCCGAAACGCATGGTATGAGTTATAACCTGGCAGTGCTGGGGTGCTCTCAGGAGCCTTGAACCAGGTTTCTGTTACTGCACAGACATTGATTTTCTCCATGCTGAGGAGAGCCTCGAGTGCGTGCATCCTGAGGTTTAGACTTCTGGCATTGAGTACCATTACCTTTAGTTTTTTTATCCTTGGGTTGTCTATGGAGGTGGGTTTGTCCTTTGAGCCTTGCCTAAAAAAGGCACTATGGGGGTGGCAAGAGCCTTGGCCAGTATACAAAAGCCTACGGGTGACAGGTGCAAGCCGTCCCTAGCAAAGCAACGTGGCTTGTCGAGCATGTCATCCCAGGCTGACAGACACTGGATCCCCTTTGAATGACACCAATACTTTAGCCAGTTGTTGAAACTGATCACTTTGTCTTTATACTGTGGCATCATTCTTGGTGAGGGAAATATGCTACTCAAGGTCAGGGTCATACCAGCCTGGGCTACATGGTCAGAGAGCTCCTCTATGTCTCTTTTCATGTAGTCCAGGAGGTAATGCCTCAGGTCATTCACACCAGCATGGACAATGATGGAGTCATACTTGTACTTGCTTTGGAGTGACCTGAGTGCTTGCATTATGTGGCGGATCCTGGCACCTGACAGGCAGCTTACAGTGACCTTCTCCTTGTTCAGTCTGGTAAGCGGGACGTCAGTGTGCCGGACAATAGAGTCCCCTATAACAAGTGTATTTGGTGTGTAGTTTGGCCTCAAGGGCTGTGACTGTGCTGATTTTGTGAGATATGTGATTCATGGGTATTGTTGAGGGGTGGCTGTTGCTTGGATATCTGCTTAGGAGGTCTTTGCTGTTTAGGCAGATTTTTATTTAGAGCCTCCGAGTATGTTTTTGTGTGTTTGTGTTGGGTATGCAGATGCAATAGGTCTGTGTGAGACTGGATTTGTGGTGCGGGTGGTTACCTTTTCCTCCTGACTGACTGTGCCAGTCTTGGGTTGAGAGAGCTCTGCCTCCAGTTTGGCTGTGTAACTGCATCTCTCACATGTATTAGAGTTTGTTGAAAGGAGGAGAGGGTTGTCTGTGTAAATAAGGCAATTGTAACATTGCCTCAAAATTCCCAGATTCCCCAGCTGGACTGGAGAGTAACCTTGAAACTGACCCTTGGACATACCAGATTAGTATAGGGTTTTTTACTGATCAGATTAGGGGAAGGGAACTGATTTTTCACTTGATCAGGAAGGACCAATCGGGAGCCTAAATCTTATGAGAAGTCAAGGAGGGTGTAGTGCTTTAGTTAGTTAGTGTTTCCTTATAAGAGCTGAGTAAGTGCAGGGCTTTAGAAAAAGAATAGAGTGATTACTTTGAGAGTTTGAACAGTTCTCAGGGAAAAAGTGAAGAGCAGACTTTGTGGAGCCTGGAATAGTTTAAACCTGTTTAGGCGGCGCTGTCTGACGCTGCTCAGTGCGCAAAACTGCGCAAAAAGAGAGTTGTAGGGTTTTAAGAGAGAGAGAGATCAAGGAGTTTAGAAATGGCCCAAAATGGCCAATAAAACTACAGCTTCTAGGTAGTAACCACTCCTCTAGGGACAGGCAGGCAGGCTGTTCAGTGTTTACCACTCCCACTGGTGAACACAGAGACTTCCCTTTAGCCCAAGCAAGCACTGGCCTTCTAGAAACTTCCAAACAGTTCAGAACAGCAAATCTGTAACTGAACTTTCCTAACTTTCAGAAAGTGGGAAAAAAGCAAGATTTTTTTTTTCTTTTTGTTGTAGTTTAAAGGTAACAGAGATACACAAGCAGCAAAATAATCACAACAGTGCAATTCTTGGGAAACTTACCTGAAAATTATTGGTCTCCAAGGTTTTTACTTGCCCCATTCATCTTCGCTCTGCTCGAGCTCACTCTGCACAATCCCCATCTCAAATTCATACTCTTACTACAAGAAATCCACTTAAATTTATGTCAGTAAACATACATAGCATGTGCAATAAAATCTCTGAACTGCATGACTGGGTAACTATACAATCCCCTGACATTTTAGTAATCACTGAAACCTGGCTTAAGCCACACATCAAAGACTCAACGTGCTTCCACCTAATTATATGTTCAGAGCTGATCATCTCAAAATGAAAGGAAGAGGTATATCAGTACAATATCCAAACTCTATCTCCTTAACTCCTCACAATGAATCTGTACCATTCTTTGACAAAGCTAAATTACTGATTGACTACCTTAACTTAAATCACGATAAAACTGTCTGTATCATTGCATTATACATACCACCCGGTAATAATCTCTTATTTCTGGAAAGCATGCTACCATAGGTTTCAACTAATATCTCTCTTGAAACCATTATATTAGGTAATGTCAACACTGACTGGCAGAAACTTAACTCCCAGTTCCCCACCAATAGCATTAACCTCTATAGATTTTTTCAACTTATTACTTCCCCAACCTATACAAACTCATCCTACAATAATGGCTCATCTATTGAATGGATGTTGGTTTGCCATCCTAATAATTTCAAACATTCTGAAACACTGCCAGACTCTATGAGTGATCACCACCCTATCCGTACAACTAGACTTATCTCACACCCATGCAAACAACATACCTACAAGACTGTTTGCCACCGAACCAGCTTTGACCAGCAGGCCTTTATAAGCATCTTAAACACTACTGATTGGTCTTTTCTAAAATACTTACCACGAGGTAGTTGAACAATTTAACTCTACATTCTTAGACACTTTGAACAGTTTAGCTCCAACCAGAAAGAAAATAGGCAAATCCAACAATACCCCATGGCTAAATGCCTATACCAGATTACTAATGCAAAAGAGAGATAAGGTCTGGACTACCTACCTAAAACAAAATACACATAATAATCTACAACAATACAGAACACTGTGTAATTTTGTAAAGAAACAGGGTAACTTAGATAAAAAATAAAATCTATGCCAAGCCTCAAGATCAATAAAAATCCAACTCCAAAATTTTCTGGCACACAATCAAACATATTATACCCTAGTCCTCCCCCCAACCAGTCTGTGACAATACTGCACCCGATATAGCATCTCAATTTAAATCTTACTTCATTAGTAGCATAGCATGCATCACTAATAACTTCCCTCCATTTCCCTCTCCCTTTTCTCAGCCTCCTAGCACCTATCTGTCTCCCTCCACATTTCACTTCACCCAGTTCCTATTTTCTTCATAAAATCCCTCTTGTGTAAACTCAAACCTTGGTCCCCCCTCTGCAGATAATCTTCCTGATGAATACCTTAAAATGGCAGCAGATTCAATTGCTTACCCAGTCTCCATAATCATTAATAGATATATCAATGTCCAGTCTTTGTGGAAAAAGTTCTTTATCATTCCTTTCCACAAAGGTGGCACTTCCAGAGAAACATCTAACTACAGGCCAATTGCCATTCTTTCACCATTCTCAAAACTTCTAGAAAAATGTACCCACAAACAATATATTTAATACCTAGTAAACAAAAATCTTCTCTCCCCTACCCAACACAGATTCAGATCCACCCATAGTATTATAACAGCTCTGCTATCCTTTACTGACACTGTCAATAAAGCCTGTTACTCTGGAAACTTTGTCTTATCTGTATTCTTAGATCTATCAAAGGCCTTTAACACCATCTCCCACCCCAAAGTTTTATCCCAACTGTCTTACCTTGGCTTAATTGAAACAACTCAATGGTTCACCAGTTACCTCTCTTACAAATATCACTCTGTCAAGTGTAACTCGCATTTCTCTCCTTACTTACCAGTTAACACTGGGGTACCCCAAGGCTCCATACTGGGTCCACTTCTCAACATTTTCACAAATCACCTTCACATCACCTCAAAACAAGCAACTCCCATTCAATAATAATAATTCAATAATCTTACCTATCTTCAGAGAATGACCCAAGGTGCATTCAATTCCATTGAGTCTTGGCTCGCCAACAACTATCTGGTGCTCAATCAAAGAAAAAAAAAAAAAACTAAACTTTTACTATTTATACCAAAGCAATACATTCTAGATACCTCTAATTTCCATATTACTTCTCTTAACAATACATCAGTTGTAGTTTCACACACAACAACTTTAAGTTTGACCTGCATATCAGCAACAATATAAATAAAAAATCAAAAACTGGGCATGTTGTATAGGGCTAAAAAATTCACCTCCAACTCCACAAAAGTGACCCTTGTCACCGCTTATTTCTTACCCTCCCTTCTATACACTTCCCCTATTCTAACCAATCTTCAAACTTCACTCAAACTAAAACTCAGTCAGTGTTAGAATAAAACAGCTAAATTTGCAACAGGGCAGGCCCACTGTGCTTTTCTCAAGTCCCTTAATTGACTCAAACTACCCCACCTACTGACTTTTAATCAACTAAAGTTAACACACAAAATACCATACAACTCCTCATTTTCACAAGCTACCTCATCACTTCTTCAACATTATATTCCATCTCAAGACATACGCTCTTCTCACAAACATCTACCATCTATTTACAAACCCCAGAGATCTTATGGAGTCAGTCTTTACTCCCACTGTGTTACCAAATCATGGAATAGCATTTCAGAATCTATCAGACTTATACCTCACTACTTTTTTTTTTTAAGTCAAGACTGAAAGACCATCTATCCAATAACTGGATATACCCATGCTCCACACTACCATAGTATCCATTACTATTCATATCTCTCTAATCTTGTTTACCCCATTCTTGCTTCCCCTCAATACTGGCCTATCTTTCAGTGATACCTTTTCTATCAAATACTCTCTCTTCCTAGTCAAACTCTACATTTTCTTTATCTTAGAAACCATACCTGAAATTTACTGCTAAAATTCTGTAGCTTCAATCTGTATATAGTGTGTCACAACTTTATTTAATTATGTGTGATGTTTTATCTTGAAAACATATATATTAGGAGTTTCTCAAGTATCACGTATTCAGTGTGTTTTAACCCTATTGCTTCTTCTACTGTAACCACAAAGCTTAACTTTGTGATACTGTATAGTTGTCTCTTGTTTTCTTGTATATAGAGTGTTGTGCCATATTGTTTCTTGCATTTAGAGTTTCCTACTATACCTCTTCTCTTTAATGTATTGACAAATTGTAAATCTGTGATATTGTCCGAACCCTTCTAAAATTGTAATTTGTAATCTGTTTTAATATTATGTTCACCTGAGGTTTTCTCCCCAGGCCTCTGCTGATAATGGGTACTTACCCAGTCAGACTTTCCTGGTAAAAAAAATATCAAATAAATGTCAAATAAAAAATAAATAAGTTTAACTAACTTCCACAAATCCAATAGGGACATAAACACACTCTCAATAGATTTTATTCTCTTATGTAAGTTAAACAGAACATACTGGAGATATAGATATGTTCCGAAAAGAATACCACTTCTCTGGAATTATCTTCCTTTCCATGTAAAGCAAAACACATCCCTTTCTCTAGTCAAGCATAATCTGGACGAGTAGATGGGAAGCCACAACTTCACCTCTGAATTGGTATCCTTATCCCTTATGGACATGGGTAACATGTAAATGTCTGCTTGTCCCTGGCTTAATCATACTAATATTGCAAAGGGCTCTGGATTAAGTGTACTTACAATACTATGGCTATAAACTTATTGGGAATGCATGGCTAGGCTTCTCAAGATCCTCTCAGATCATTAGCCTGATAAATACATATGAACCTATAACAGACACATTTTAAAGATAATTAAAAGGAAAGATAAGTGTCTTTTATTAAATGAAAAAAATGTGGTATGGTGTATTAAATGCATCAGAAACAGTAATGCAAGAATGTAAGCCAGATTGCTGTTAAGTGTTGAGAATTAATAGGTTAAATGATGAAATTTAAAATAGACACTGGTACAGAATGTAACATTATATCTAAAGACAATTTTGAATTAATGGGAGTAAAAGACACAGAAAAGAAAGCTGCATATACATTGTTAATATATTCAGGATCAAAATCTCATGAAATGTGAATATAAAAATTAAAAGTTTCTAATCATAGCATTTAAAGAATAAACTTTCCTAATATTTCAGGTTGGTTGCTTGCAAAAAAAACCCTAAGAATTGTAAAATGAACAATGTGAAAGAAACAAATGAATATGTTACAGAAGTATCCTGGATACTGTTTGAAGCCATAGCAATGATATCCTCCATGTCAGTGTTGATTTATGTGCAAAGTTAAGGAATTTGACATGAGAATATTACTTACAGATAAATAATAGTATCATTAACTGTCAATATTACACTTGCACTGCACCTGAAGTGAATAGAACACAGCTGGCACAAAGAAGGAATTAGAACCAATAGAATACTGAATAGTATAGTCACTATTCTGAAGCAAGAAAATACATTTGCATTGATGCTCAGCATTTCAATAAACTAATTAAAAGAGCATTTCCCATTGTTTACATATGAAAAAGTGGTCTCAGTAATGTGAGATTTGAAGTTCATTTCAGTGATGGATAAAAATAAGAAATTATGAAAGATGATGCTAGAGGGAAAAGGCTCCAAAATATACATATTTAATGCACCAATAGGATGGTGTAATCTCCTTACACTTCTGTTTGGTATATCATCAGCACTAGATATACACCTTCATCTTTTTAATTTCCCCAAGTCTTTTAGATTTCTAATACCATGATGAGAATGGACCCCATTCCTAAGTCAAAGTTCATAAAATTAGTATTGTTTCAATCAATGTGCCTAGTAATGACTCCTTCTTCAACTTATATGAAGTTACATCTATCGAAAACATATCTAAGTACAATTGTAAATTCTTTTTAATAAGACTCGCTCTTGCCACATTTTTGGAACTGTCTGGATATCCTTCTTCCACATTGCCCTTGTTTCTGCCTGCAAATCCTGGTATTTTATGACTTTGTGTCTCTCTGTATGTAAGACACTGTAGTCACTGGGTGTAGCTATTCCAATGATCAATGCTACTTTTGTCTTCTTTTCATGGTCTACTATATCTGGTTTTCTAGCATCTATTTTTTGAATTGTTGGTAATGGGTGATCCCATGTGATATAGACTTGATCATTTTCTATAATGCTTTTTGACTCATGTTTCTGGTGTTTTTCAACTACTTCAGTATTATAATATTTGCACAATCCTCAATGAAACAGTCATGCTACATTATTATGCCTTTCAGTATACAGTCCTTCTGCCATTAGTATATCACAACCAGTGACAAGATGTGTGACTGTTTCCAATTCTGTTTTAAAAAAATGACATTTGTCTATTTCTTCCACATGTTCAATGGACTTTGTAAACTGATGTGTACATATTCCACTATCTTGGGCCACCAATATTAACATTTCGTCTTTTGGTTTAAATTCACCTCTCCTTAAACATTCCTGCATTCGATCCTGATCAACATGAAGTTGTTCCAAGAGTTTTCTATACTTGTAACTATATTTATACATTTTCCAAATTTCTTGCCTTCTCATCTGATCCTTCACCTTACATTTTTTTCTTTTGCTTTTTTGGCACATTCAGTTGCTGCCTGATTTTTATCTACTTCTGGGTTAGTTTCCATTCCCACTTGACGATGATATGCTTCTGCTAAACTAAGCAGGGAAGTCATTTTAGACTTATTCTCTTCATGTTTGAAAACTTTCACTAGATTTGGGTCATGTGAGGTCAGCAGATACTTATGCAGTCCCACAATTGCAGATCTATACATGTAATCAGTTTTAAGGAGGCCCATACCTCCTTCAGAATGGGGAATATATAGTCTTGGTATGCACTGATTTTTTTATAAATCATTTGATGAGCATGAAGCATCGTTCTTGTTTTCCTGTCCAATTTATCCAACACCTTTTGAGGCCAGTCAATCACTCCAAAACTATAAGTTAGGACAGGAAGAACAAATTGGTTTATAGCTTGGACTTTGTTCCTAGATGCCAAAGCTGTTTTCAGTATTAATTTTAGTCTTCTAAAATATTCCATACTAAATGTTATTGCATTTTTCATGTTTTATTTTTGATCCTTCATCAGTTCCAAATATTTATAGACTTCTTCTTGCTCAAGTTCTTTTATATCACATTCCTGTCCTAAACTGATTTTTTTTGGTGCTGCAGCTTTCATGCTTTAAAGATTGCTTTTACACATTTATCAAAACCAAATGACATTTTATATCTTTTGAAAATGTTTTGAGCACTTGCAGTTGTGCTTTCAGTTCCTATCTGATGAACTATACAGTTTTAAATCATCTACAAAAAGAAGATAAGAAGTCTTATCTGGAAGCCAAATTGTTGCCATGACCTTATCTGTTAAGTGGATATCTTAATGGGTTAAGGGCAAGACAAAAGTGCAGCAGTGACAGAAAGTTACCCTGGAGTGTTTCCCTTTTATTTTTTATCCCTGGAATAATAATTTGTCCTTTATTGTGGTTTAACTGCAGAATGGTTTGCCACTGTTTCATGGTCGCTGTAATGTAATCGAACAGTGTAGGGTATATCATACATTTTAAGCACTCTTTTATCCATGAATGTGGGATACTATCAAATGCTTTTTTGTAGTCTATTCATGCCATACTTAGATTCTACCCCCCTTTTTGCAGTTCTCTATTATGACTTTGCCTAATAACAAATGATTTTGTTTCATATGACTTTTTTTTTTGTTCTGTTGCCTTGATTCAGTTTTCTTGTGAGTGATTATAAACTCTATCAGCATCAATTCCAGTGTACAGTTTATGGATTGTTAGAAGGCAAATTAGTGGTCTATGGTTTTTAGGATAGCTTGGAGGTATGCTTTTAAGCAGGAGTATTGTTTTTCCTGTTGTTAACCAGACTGGTGTCTGTTCAAGGTGCACATATAAATAGTTCTTACTCATGGCTATATCTTCACGTAAATATGTTAATGTTTTATCCGGAAGTCAGGTACTGCATCTGGGTCTGGGGTTTTGCAATTAGGAACTTTCTTAACTTTGTTTCAATCTCTCTGGCTGTTACTTCATCTGATTTCATATCCTGTACATTTGAACTTCTTATTCTTTCTTTTACTTCTTCTATCCATTTAGCATCTTTGTTATGTTCCACAGGATCTTCATAGATATTTCTCCAAAATGCATCTATTTCTTCTTTTGTTTGGTGGTGTTTCAATTCCTTTTGCCTTGTTTCCTAATTCTCCAGAAAAATTTTTGGGCCATCAATAAATTGCTTATTTTTGTACTTTGGCTTTGTATTCATCTTCATATCTTCTAAATGTTTCTGCCTGTGCTGATATTTTTAGTTTATTATTTGCGATAGTGCACAATAAATCTTGATATGTTCTGATACAGCACATTGCTTTTATCAAGACTATCTTTTTGAGAAATTTTTTTTTATCTGTTCTCTCTTCTATAATCTTATAACAGACACACTTCTTGTCTTAATTACTTTTGAGTTCTCTGTTTGATACTTCCATGATGGCATTACATTTCTCCCCTTCCTTTTCCTTACTACCCTGTGTTCTTGTGGTAAGACTTCATCTGCTATTAATTTAGCTGTGCAGTAATATATCCTATTTACTTCTGTTTTATCACATGAATCTCTAAGGACAGTCCTAATTACTGTGTTCATTTGTTTTATCAAACTTCTAACTTTTTCCAGTGGAGATTGCGGTACAATTAGGATCAAGGAATTTACCGTTTTCCCCATTGTAGTGCGATGTCAGAGTTAGCATATATAGTATGCAGGGGGTGTGGGGGTTCAGCCCGCACATGGGGTGAGTGGGGGGCTTGCCCCCCTGGAAAAATATAGAGCTTTGTTGTTATCCGAAACTTTGAGTTTTCGGAAAATCAATTATATGGTCTCAACCATATGAATGTGGAGTTTCTGAAAACTCAGTCTTCTGGTAAGGACACACACACACACACACACACACACACACACACACACACACACACACATATATATATATATATATATATATATATATATATATATATATATATATATATATATATTATATATATATATGTGTGTGTGTGTGTGTGTGTGTGTATGTATGTATATAGATAGATATATCCTGTAAACCAGTACTGATGGATTTACTGCACATCAGCTAGTCAAATAGCTTTAGAAATACAGGCTAGGCTTGTAAAGAAAAAAAACAAAAAACAAAAACAAAAATAAGAAACCTCGCTGCTAAAAGTGGATCTACAACAAAAAGAAATACCTACATTTTAATAATAACCTATGAACGTATGACACACCCCACTGCACATTTTATGTTTATTGGGATTGTTCTTGTTGCAAATAAAAAACAAACCAAGTTTTGGTATAAAGAAGGCCTTTGAAAGAAAGGAAAGAATGTGGATATTAAGTATGGGTGCTTTACATCAATCTAGTTGAAATTGTGTCTTTCGGCTTTTTCCCAGTTAGGGGTCGCAACAGTGGAACTCCAGTCCGCTAATGATTGGTAGTTGATTTTTACATGCTGAGTTACCAGCCCTGACGCACAACCTTCAACGAAGGTACACCCATTCACGCATGTCTCCACGTAGAAGACGCTCTAGCTGAGAATTGAACCGGACGGCGTCTTACTGTGAGGCGACAACGCCACCGCAGCACCACCACCGCGGTTTAAATGGTATAAAATATAAAAGTTTTATACAAGCTGTGCAGTTCTTAACAGTGCCACAAGGTGGCAGTATTTAATTGTAACTGGCTTGAATGTATTTTTTTAATACAAGGCCTTTTTAGTTTTATTTATTTATTTTATTTTACGTTTGTTTACCGGGATGGTCCAACTGGGACAGTGCCCATTTTCAGCGGAGGCCCAGGGAGAAAAGCTCCAGTTTAATCTTACATACAAAGTCATCACATCAAGTAATAGAAATTATAGACAAAAAAAATGAGTGTTAACACATTTACAGGATAAAAATTAAAAAACAAAAATATATACATAGTATCAAATAGAACAAGACTTTTAAACACTTGAATATAGACAAATATATGGTTGAACTTGTATATGTGGAGGAACATAACATTAGTTAGGAAATTCAACAGGGACAATCACTTAGGCAAAGTAGTGCATAGATAGTAATACTTCCGTGGTGAGAGTTGCAGCTAAGAATGTAACTACTTATAGAGAAGTAGTGTTGTTAGAAGGGATATGTTACAGCCAAATTGTATAAGTAATGCTAAGTTAATAATTAACTTGGAGTGTTACATGTGCAAAGCCAAGATTCAAATAAGTCTCTTTTAAGACATATTTTGAAATTATTAAGATTGCTTATGGATCTAATACTATGTGGAAGGGAATTCCAATTTTTGGCAACAAAGTTAGAGTAAAGAGAGTTGCCTGCTGTATTGGATACTTTGGTTACTTGGAGTAAGTTTTTGTTCGATGATCTAAGATTCTGAATGTTAGAATAGCCCTAATATTTTTAATACAACTTTACATGAGTTTTTATTATTAGAATATATTTTTGATTTAATATATGTACCCAAAACTTTCTCAAACAATTATGGAAAATGATGTTTGGTTTAATGAAGCTTTATGCATTTTTTGTTTGTTAAAATAATTAAAAATATCTTTACTTTTTCCATATTTCAGTTTTGGATTTTCTAAAAATTAATTTAAGGGCATTGATCAGCTGTAATATAAAAGTCAGTATTTGCATATGGTGACTGAAACCTGGTTTGTTTAGTTCATGAACTTGGTGTCCACGTTAAAATACTTGACTGCTGAAATTTTCAGGTGCTGTTTTTTTTTTGTTTTTGTTGATGTACATTACACACACACACACACACACACACACACACACACACACACACACACACACACACTTGCATATATATATATATATATATATATATATATATATATATATATATATATATATATATATATGGAAACATTCCATATCATTGAACATTCATAACACTGAACATTTTTACAGCTGGCAGAACTAATCCTCTGCAGGTGTTATTCTGATCGTGGAACAGCGGGGTATCCTTTCCCTGCTGTTGTATTTCAGAGGTGGTATATATAACTAGCAGGGAGTATGGGAGTACATGGGGAAGCTTTCACCCAGCATAAAACATGAGTTTATTTTGGTACTTTGAGTTTTGATACGTTTGGATTGCTGTTTTACCATTCAATGGTTTTGTACTTTATCACGACAGAGGTAAGTGTTGGTGAGTTTGGTGGTCAGGTAGTGTTAATGGGTGCATGATCATGTGTATGCAAGGGGCTGTATGTGTGAGTGTGTGCTTCCCCTAGTTTGTGCAGTGAGCAGCATTTACACATTTAGTTAGGACTGTTTAGGTCTACCTTACCTTATTATAGCACCCAGGACTATCGCTGCTCAGACAGCATCTGCTTTGGGCACTGAGTAGCATTAGGTTAGCTGCAGTTGGTGGAGGATAGTACATTAAGTAGTGGTGCCTTCAGAAAATTCCCTCAAGTTAACACCTTTTTGCATGTTATAAGCTGCCACCACCCATATATAACAAGAAATATACCCAAATCTCAATTCCTTAGGTTAAAAATGATTTGCTCATCTGAATCAGCATCTAGGAATGAAGAAAATGATATGGTTAATAGGTTTTGTGATAGAGGGTATCAACATTCTGAAATATTGGGGGTTGGTACATCTATTAAGAATACTGATAGAGCACAACTATTAAGATATAAACCTAAAAATAGATCTAAAGATTTGCTTAGATTTACAACTAGTTTTGCTAGTAATACACAATATTTTACTGATTTGGTTCAGAAACATTGGTTCATAGGTTCATACTAGGCTATCTACCCTAGGGCATTTATAAGCCTAGCCAGAGTGTGTTTGTCTTTTGCCACCCATTTTAAATGAATTTTGCTATGCCCTTTTTCGAGGTTAGTATACTGTGCCTCTGTCTAACAGTGACACAGAAGTGATACCCATCTCCCATCCACTCATCAAGATTCCTCTTGAAGAGAGTCAATGAGGGACTCTGCCTAACCTGGACTGGGATTTTATTCCAGAGTGAAGGGAGCCTCTGGGTTATGAATCTGTCCCACCAGCATGTCCTATTTATTTCAGTGCTGAGGTTCAAGTCTCACGCCAGCGTGTGGCTCGATGGGATTTGGATTTTCTGAGGTGCAGCATGTCCATTAATTCCAGGTTGGACATGGCTCAGGCACAGATCGCCTCTGAGCAGGCGGTATGCCACTGAGTAGAGCTGAAGTTTCTTTAACCGGGCAGCATATGGCATCTGTTTAAGCCCTATGATCCTCTTGGTGAGGTACTTTTGGGGTCTTTCCAGTTTCTGCAGGTGTCTGGTAAGGTACATCCCAAAAGGGGCATTGTACTCAATTATGGGCCTGATGAGGGATGAGTAAAGAGGCACGATGACCTCCCCTGATCTAGATGTGAATCCCTTCATGATTAGGTGGGCTATATAAAATGTTTTTCTAACCACTTTGGCCACGTGGTTGTCAAATGAGAGATTGCTATCAACTTGTGTCCCCAAGTCCCTAATTACTTCTTCTGTACTTAATGGATTACCACCTATGTGGTAATTTGTGGGCACTTTTTTTTTGCCAAAGGGGATGACTATACACTTTTAGGCCATGGCTCTGGCACCAGTTGTCTGTTTCTATGAGGCCCTTTTGGAGGATGCTTGTGTCGGCTGGAGAGTCAATTATGGCACCCAGTTTGCAGTCATCTGTGAACTTGGTCAGCCACAGTCCTTCCGTGTTGGCCTGTACCTCCGAGAAATATATACCGAACAAAGGACTGAGCCTTGTGGGATGCCACTTGTAACTGGTTTGGAGTCTGACATGGCTCCAGCAATTCTAACCATGTGGGTTCTGTCCTTGAGCCAGTTTGCAACCCATCTAGTGACATAGGGGTTTATATTTAAGCTGGTGAGCTTATCTATAATGCCTGAGTGGGGTATTGTATCAAAGGCTTTTGCGAGGTCCAGGTAGGCTGTGTGGACCACTTTCCCCTCATCAATGGCCTTGGTGACTGTTTCAAAGAAATCAACCAGGTTTAAGAAGCAGGATCTGCCCTTAACAAAGCCGAACTGGGTAGGATCCAGTGTCAGTAGGTCACCAATATCTTTATTTATGAGGTCCATGACGATCCTTTCCATAGCTTTGCAGACCAAGCTAGTCAGGCTTATGGGGCGATAGTTTCCAGGATCCGTTGAGGCACCACCTTTGTGGAGAGGGACCACTGTTGCTGTACGCCACTCTTTGGGTACATATCCTATAGTAAGGCTGAGATTGAACAGTAGTTTTATGTTTGGGTTTAGCTCTTCTTGGAGTTCATGTAGGACACAACCCGGGACACCGTCTGGTCCCATTGATGCGGTGTTTTTTGCTTTGGAGAGGGCGGCTCTTACCTGAGCATCTGAGATGTCAGGGGTAGCACTTTGCTGGGATAGATATTTGCCCTTTTGGTGGGGAGGGTTTGTGCTGAACCTGTCAGCTAGGATGTTGGCAATGTCTGTGGGTTTGGTGTATTTTTTGTCATTTTGGACTAATTCTGAGCATATCTGGGAATTCCACCAGGTTCCTAACATAACTAAAGAAAGCCTTGTGATTATCCTTAGTGTCCTGTGCAATTTTTCTCTCGAAGCTGGCCTTAGACAATTTTATGAGTGCCTGTAGTTTTTTGCTAATGCTGATCAGAGATGCCTTCCCTTTTTGGGATTTTGCTCTGTCATGTAGTAGCTTCCTCCTTCTATTGTATAGTTTGTTTATGGCTGGGGTCCACCAGACAGGACGCCTGCCTTTGGAAGAATGGGTCTTGGTTTTGTTTGGGATTGCATAATCCATGCATTCCTGAAGGTGTTCATAGAATGTGTTTATAAAGGATTCTGCGGTCTGGGCCATATTTTCCACAGGCCCGGGGGCTTTGAAGGATTCCACCTCGGTTTTGAGGAGTGTGAAATTTGCTTTAGAGAAGTTTTTCACTGTGGTTTTCTGGGCAGGGGGTGGGGTCGGGATGTGAATATCCAGTGAGATTAGTTTATGGTCTGATCTTACCAGTGAGGGATACACTTCTGGTCTGGAGCATAGAGTCCCCATGTTGGTGATGATCAGGTCCAGTATGTTTTCCCCTCTTGTGGGAGTGCTAACAAGTTGTTCCATAGCATTTGAGTTTATAAATTCTAGGAACCTTTGGGCTAGGGTGTTGGAGCTAGAGTAATGCTCCCAGTCTATGTTTGGGTAGTTGAAGTCACCCAATATAATGGTGTTTGGAGAGACCTTCATATTTTCCAGTGTTTTCAAGAAGGCGGAGTGGGGTTCCTGGGTTTGGGAGGGTGGTCTGTAGCAGGCTATAAACTGGAAGGCAGTTTTACCCACAGTTAGTTGCACATGGATAGTCTCTGATGCCACCAACCTGGAGGTGTGGGTATCTTTGATGAATATTGATACTCCACCTCCTTTTGTGGCTCGGTCCAAGTTTTGGGGCCGAAAAGCATGGTATGAGGTATAACCTGGTAGTGCTGGGGTGCTCTTGGGAGCCTTGAACCAGGTTTCTGTTACTGCACAGATATCGATGTTCTCTATGCTAAGGAGAGTTTCGAGTGCATGCATCTTGAGGTTTAGACTTCTGGCGTTGAGTAGCATTACTCTTAGTTTCTTATCCCTTGTGATACCTATGGAGGTGAGTTTGTCTTTTGAGCCTTGCCTAAAAGGCACTCACGGGGTGGCAAGAGCCTTTGCCAATATCCAAAAGCCCAGGGTGATAGGTGCAAGCCATGTCATCCCAGGCTGACAGGCATTGGATCCCCTTTGAATGACACCAATACTTAAACCAATTGTTGAAATTGATCATCTTGTCTTCATATTGTGGCATCATTCTTGGTGAGGGTAAGATGCTACTCAAGGTCAGGGTCATACCGGCCTGGGCTACATGCTCAGAGAGCTCCTCTATGTCTCTTTTCATGTGGTCCAGGGAGGTACGTCTCAGGTCATTCACACCAGCATGGACAATAACTGAGTCATATTTGTACTTGCCTTGGAGTGACCGGAGTGCTTGTGTTTTGTGGCGGATCCTAGCGCCCGACAGGCAGCTCACCATGACCTTCTCCTTGTTCAGCCTGGTGAGTGGGACATCAGTGAGTCACCTATTACAAGTGTATCAGGTGTGTTGTTTAGCCTTAAGGGTTGTGACTGTTCAGCACACTGGCTTTGTGAGCTATGTGTTGCACGTTTTGTTTTGGGGTAGTGGTTGCTTGGGTGTCTGCTTTTGAGGTCTCTGCTGCTTAGGCAAATTTTTATTTAGAGCCTCCGAGTATGTTTTTGTGTGTTTATGTGTTTGGTTTGCTGTCGTGGTTGGTCTATGTGAGACTGGAATTGTAGTGAGTGTGGTTTCCTTCTCCTCCTGACTGGTTATGCCAGTACTGAGTTGAGAGAGCTTAGCCTCCAGTTTGGCTATATGGTTGCATCTCTCACATGTGTTGGAATTTGTTGGGAGGAGGAGAGGGTTGTCTGTGTACATGAGGCAGTTGTAACATTGCCTCAAGATTCCCAGATTCACCAGCTGGACAGGAGAGGAGATTGACAACTGACCTTTAGACATGCTAGAATAGTTTTGGGAATTCCTTTATAATTGAAAAAAAGGGCCAATGGGGAACAAGGTACTCAAGGGGAGTTTGTGAGGGTGTAGTTCTTTTAAATTTTTAGTGCTGACTTATATAATTGCTTTAGTGAGCAAGTGCCAGTCTTTAGAGTAGAAATAGGGTGTTTATTATGAGAACTAGATCAGTTCTAAGGGAAAAAGTGAAGAGCAGACTTTGTGGAGCCGAGAAAGGTTTAAACCCAATTAAGCGGCGCTGCCTGATGCTGCACTATGCGCAAAATCGGGCAAAGCTGAGCTAAAGCGGGTTTTATACAGGAGGACTTGAAAGAGCTAGAAATTGACCCAAAACGGCCAATAGACTACCAGATTCTTGTGCTGGGAACACTCCTCCAGGGATAGATAGGCTGCTCTAAGCTCCCCACTGCCACTGGTGAACAAAGAAGCCTCCCTTTATCCAAGAAAGGAAATGGGCAACACAGGAACTTTCCAAAAGTCCAGAATACAGCAAAGCCTGTATTTGGACTACTGTAGGTCAGGAAAGGCGGGAAACAAGGATAATTTTTTTTTTTTTTTGCAACAAACAGCAGGAAAATGCAATAAATATGTAACATAGGCTAGCACACTTGAGTGTGTAGCCTCAACAGGTAAATGCAACAAACAGGACAAACTTTTAATTACAAGCGCTAAAGCTGGCTTTAAAGCAGGGGGTTAGAAAGAGATAGGAAATGGCCCAAAATGGCCAATAAGCTACAAGTCACTGGGCTGGAACCACTCCTCAAAGGACAGATATGCTGCTCAGAGCTCCCCACTCTCACTGGTGAACAAAAAAGCTTCCTCCTATCCAAATAAGGATATGGGTAACACAGGAACTATGACACAGCCCAGAGATCAGCAATACCTGAAGACTGGACTATTCTAGTTCAGTAAAGGGCGAAACAAGGATATATATATATATATATATATATATATTTGTTTTAAGTAGCAGAAATTAGGTACAGAAACACAGTAAATGCTTTAATTTGGCTACTTGAGTGTGTAGCCTACCAGTTGCCTGTATCACTCTGCAGGACACCACGAGGGAGTTGTATACAGTAACAAACTTTAAATCACAGATTCGCTAAAAAAAAAAAAAAAACCCAAAAAACTGGCGTTTTAGGCAGAATTAGTTGAGAGCAAGAAAAGCAGAAAAGTGATACTTATCACTCCAAAGTCACTCTTTTGTCTCTCTGCTGCTGTGGACTCTGCAGAACACTTGGAAGGCACTTGCTGAGCAGAATACAAGCGTAACAACTGTGCAAATGAGGTTTTTATAGCAGGGAAGTGAAAGAGACAGAAATTAACCCAAAATGGCCAATAAACTACTAACTTCTGGGCTGAAACCACTCCTCCAGGGACAGATAGGCTGCACAAAGCTCCCCTCTCTCACAGGTGAACAGAGAAACTTCCTTCTATCTAAGCAAGGTAATGGCAACACAGAAACTTGTAACACAGCCCTGGATTCAGCAATAACCTGAAAACTGGACTATACTAGTTCAGAAAGGTGGGAAACAAGTATATTGGAATATTCTATTATTGGAAGATAGCTTGAGGGATTTGCTGCTTGCCAAATGTTTATTTTATAGAGATGGGTGTGACACTGCCAGCCCATCTATCTGGAATTTTGTAACTAATTCTATGTCATTTGTGAATATTGATATGATTTATACAGAACTGTATGTTATGTACCGAGATTCAATAATGTAACCACAGAATACCCTGCTGGAACATAGAAGATTAACTTACAAAACATCAAGAAAATAAGTTTAAATTGTTTTACGATTCTGTTATCTCTCAGTTTCAGTGAAGAAGACACATCGTCTAGAGCTAGAGATTTTTCTATTGTCTTGGAGAGAAGTAGTTACTAAGTTTAAAATGCGAAAGCTGTTTTATTGCTTTATGGATTCCTAGCAGCTGCACATCTGAGAAATATGCATGTTTAACACAGAGATGTTAACATTCTGTTAGTATCTGTTTAGCCTGGGAACCGAAGGCAGGTGACAAAAAGGGATGTCATCCAAGCTATCCCAGCAGTAATATGTGATACTGATTTAAGAACTCTCTCAGAGAGAGACTTTGCATTTTGTCTTGGATCTAGCAAGAACATCCACTCAGAACATCTGCATTTGCTTTGCCACTAGTAAGTAACTAGGGTACAGTAATTTGTTTTAGATTTAGATAGGACTCTAGTAAAGATTAGTTTAGATGTTTTCTGTATTTATTTGAGACTGTTCTGCAATGTTGTTTTAAAATATTTTCTGTGATTCTGAACTCTGAAATAACTGTGTTTGTTATTGAGTATTGTTTAGTTATTTTATTATTTATTATTACATATATTTAAACCTATCTTTGTGGCTGATATGTGTGAGACATATTTAAGCTATTAGAGTATTTGCATATGTATTTGGTGACACTGTACAGGCCACTCCTAAATAGCCTTGCAAGTCTCGGTCATCAATACCATTTGGATAATAGCAACATTACACACTGATTGGACACCCTTTGTAAAGGACTTATAGTAGCTGATTAAGAGCAGTTGGTGGCAGTGATAATTACCTTATAGTCTGGGCAAAAGGAGACATAGCTAGTAAACCTGTGCCAGCCTTCCCAAGGAGTGTCTGTGTGTTTGTATATAAATCAAATCTAAAAGTGTGTGTGTCAGCTACTTGGACAGGGACATGAAGCATTGGTTGGACAGAGAGGGTGCTGGAGGTCTTGGCTTGACCCCTCAGCTGAGATCTTAGCCCTATAGCTGTGCCAGTGGGGAGTCTTATTGGGGATCTGGGTAAAGAGGGAGAAATCAGCCCCCAGACTGCCTGTGATCTCTGTGTGCTCTTAAGGGAAATTGTACTTTATGGTGTGTGTACTTGTCATCCGCCCATTGTGTATGTCCCTCACTGTTGCCAGTGGTGAGGATTGAGGCTCCTTGATTACTGGGCCAGAGCAGGGGTGTCTCATATTAATTGGTTAGCAGTGGTGGGATATCCACATGACATATTAATTGGTTGACTGTGGTGAGATAGCCACATCACATATTAATTGGCTTGTAGTGGTGTGGATATTGAATTCCTGTAGCCTGTGTTCAGTGGTCACTGAAGGTGTTTGTACTCTCAATCAGCCATGCAGTGAACATTCAGAGTTCATATCACAATTGTTTTATTTTTTTTTTGTTAGCTTAGTTAGTCAGGGAGAGCAGGCAAGCATGTCAGCAGAGGAGTATGGCAAGTTGACAAAGAGCCAGTTGGGTGAGATGTGCCAGGCTAAAGAACTGATGCATGCCAACTTGACTAAATCAGACTTGATTGCAGCTTTAGTCACAGCTGCATCACGCCCCAACAATCAGGAGGACAATCAGACTGGCCTTGGAGATGTATAATGCTCAGAAAATGGACAGCTCAACCTTTCCACAGAGGACTTAAAAATCTGTCTGGAGTAAAATAGACTTGAACTAGAGACCAAGTGTTTGGAAATAGAAACAGCAGAGTGACTGAGACATCTAGAGACTGAGGAAAATGAGAAACTGCAACATCTGAAGGCTGAGGAAAATGAGAAACTGCAACACCTGGAAGCTAAGGGGAAGAAGGGACAGAGGCAACATGAAAAGGAGATGCTGACTCTTTACTAGAGTCATGGAGGTAATGGGAAAGGGAGTAACTGAACCCCAGAATCAACAAAGGTCAGTAAATTTCTTCCACAATTTACAGAGGGGGATAATTTTGATAGTTTTATTCATATGCTTTTGAGGGTATGTAAATGTTGACCAAGGACTCTGGGTACGGTTCCTGACCTCCTTACACCATGATAAAGCTGTAACTGTAATTTCTAAACTGTCTGATGCTGATTGTTTAAATTACAATGTTGTAAAGAACTGTCTTTTAGAATGTTTTAAGTTAACATCTGAAGCTTGTAGGAAAATGTTTCGTGAGCATAGACGCAAGGCAGATGAAAGTGTGCTTGTATATGTTGCTGAACTAAGCACTTATTTCATAGGTGGGTGAGTGGATGTCAGGTCACTACTTTTGAAGGGGTGGCAGACCTTTTGCTGAAGGAACAAGCCCTTAACACTTTGCCTGAAGACATGAGAATCTGGTTAGCTAACAAACAATGCACTACTGCAGATGAGTTGTGGAAGAAGGGAGACCTATACCTAGCATGCAAGGCATCACTGCACAGGAAAGGGATACCCAGTGATGCTGATGGGTCTAAGAATACCCATGGTGGGCAGCCAGACTGCCCCAACAGAGTCCACCAGTAGCAGGGAAAGCCACTGGTCTAGGTACACCTCCAGGACCAATGGTTAAATGTTTTAAATCTAACCAGTGGGGCCATGTGGCATATAGATGTCCATGGAGGCAAGGTGGGGAACAAAAGGTGGGAGAGGAAGTAAGTGGGAATGACAAAGTGCCAACAGTATGTTGTTTCAAGACAACCAATGTACCAATTTACCACAAGAGGTTATATCCTATCTTAGTGAATGGGAAAGAGGCCATGGCTAAGAGAGACACAGCCTCTGACCTAACCATTGTGAAGCCTGCAATGGTCACAGACAAGCACTACTTGCTTGGGCAGTCTTCTCCAGTCAGACCTTAAGGAGGGACCTCATTCCAAATAACTTTGGCTAGGGTTCACCTTGACTGGGAGGATGGAAAAGGAAGCCAGCAAGTAGGTGTGTTTGAGGATATCCCTACAGATGTTCTGATAGGGAATGATTTTGATAATGCAGTACTTTGTGTGCATGCAGTTGCATGCAGTCAGGCTTGGAGACAAGCTTGTGGGTCTGGTAGCCTGGGGGAGACCCAGACAGACCGCACACTTGCAGCCAGGACTGGTGAGGTTTTACTTCAGGGAAGAAGTTACCCTGTAGCAGTGAGACTGAATGTGAACCACAGCTGCTTGTAGGTACTGATGTTCCCTTGGATAGGGTGACTGCAAGGGCAGTGGTGAGTAGTAGTACCCAGGCTGACAGTGAGGCACTGCTGTCAGAGAATACTAGACTTCCTGTGGAAGGGGAGCTGGAAAGGGTTACAAGGAGAGAGTTGAGACAGGCTCAGCTCTCAGACCCTACATTACGAGGACAGAGGGAGGTAGCTAGTCATGCACATGATTTTCAAGGGAAGGGGGAATCTGTATACTGAGAAAAAGGATTACCACATAGAGAGTGGACCCTGAGGGAAGGCTAGAGGGTAAGAGAATACAGCAGTTGTTAGTGCCCAGAGCCTCTTGTCTGACACTTCTAGCCATAGCCCATGATATTCCATTTGCAGGTCATATGGGCATAAAATGTACAAAGAGACATATTATACAAAACTTTTATTGGCCTGGAATTTCCAGAGATGTAACAGGGCACTGCAGGACATGTGAGCAGTGGCAAAAGGTAGGCAAGGCAGGAGACAAGGTGAAAGCTCTTTTGATGCCTTTGCCTGTGATTGAGGAGCCATTTTAGAGGGTAGCTATGGATATTGTGGGGCCTCTGAGTACCCCAGGTTCCACAAGCTAAAAGTATATCCTAGTGGTAGTAGATTATGCTATCAGGTATCCTGAGGTAGTGGCTCTGTCCTCCATTGAGGCAGAAAAGGTGGCAAATGCTTTGTTAGAGATTTTCAGCAGGGTAGGTTTCCCAAAATAAATACTTACTGACAGAGGTGCCAATTTCATGTCAGACCTGCTGGCTTGTCTGTGGAAGCACTGTGGGGTGAAGCACATTAATACCACCCCCTACCACCCCCAGACTAATGGTCTTGTTGAGAGGTTAAACTCTATACTCAAGTCCATGCTATCGGCATTTGCAGACCAGTTTAAGAGGGAGTGGGACAAATATTTTCCCCATCTTTTTGCTTACAAAGAGGTGCCCCAGGAATTCACAGGTTTTTCACCCTTTGAGTTGCTGTATGGGCATAGGGTGAGGGGGCCTCTAGATCTGATTTGAGATGAGTGGGAGGGTGTGTGTGAATCCCACAAGAAGTCTGTTATGGCATATGTCCTAAACCTTAGGATAAGGCTCAGGGAACTCATGAGCTTGGCCCAGGAGAACTTGGCAGAAGCCCAACAGCAGAAAAGGTCTGGTATGACTGGAATGCTCGAGCTAGAGAGTATGCTGTAGGGTAGCAGGTAATGGTTCTCATTCCTGTCAGACCCAACAAGCTGCAGGCAGCCTGGGGTGGACCCTACATGGTGGTAGGGAGGGTCAGTGATGTTAACTACATGGTAGAAATGCTAGGCAAAAGGCAGGGGCACAAATTGTACCAATTTAACATGATGAAACCTTACCATGATAGAGAGGCCCTTGTGCTGAGCATCTGCAGTGGATAGCAGGAGGAGTCTGAGGGGGATCTGGTGACTGATCGCCTCAGTAAGGCTCAGACTGACACCTCAGTGGAAAGGGTAGCACTGTCTCAGGAGCTATCCCCTACTCAGGTTCAGGAAATACGAGCAGTGTTGCAGGAGTTTGGGGGCATGTTCACTGAGAAACTAGGGTGCACCCACCTGGTGCAGCACCATGTGGATACAGAACCCCCAAAGGCCTACTAAGCAGGCCCCTTATAGGGTGCCTGAGAGATTTAAACAGACTCTGTGGGATGAGATACAGTAAATGTTGGAACTATGGGTAATTCAGGAGTCCAGCAGTCTCTGGACCTCCCCAGTGGTTCTGGTACCAAAGAAGGATGGCAGCACCAGGTTCTGTGTGAACTACAGGAAATTAAATAGTCACACATAGTCAGATGCTTACTCCATGCCTAAGACAGATGAAGCCCTAAAGCAGCTGGGTGGGGATAAGTATCTTACCACCATTTATCTTACCAAGGGTTACTAGCAGGTGCCCTTGACTCCCAGTGCTAGAGAGAGGTCAGCCTGTGTGACTCATTTTGCCTTGTATGAGTGCACTAAGATTCCTTTTGAGATAAAAAATGCTCCAGTGACTTTCCAGAGGCTGGTAGATCATACCCTAGCAGGAGCAGGAGATTTTGCCTTTGCTTACCTACATGATATTGCCATCTACAGCCATTCCTGACAAGAGTACCTTCTGCATGTCAGGGAGGTGCTGGGCAGACTACAGATGGCAGGGTTGACCATTAAGCCCAGTAAATGTCAGGTGGGTATGGCAGAGGTCTCCTACCTGGGACATAGAGTGGGTAGTGATAAGATCAGGCCAGAACCTGCCAAAGTGGAACCCATTCAGGCGTGGCCTGCACCTGTTACCAAAAGGCAGGTGAGGGCATTCTTAGGGTCAGCAGGGTACTATAGAATGTTTGTCCGCAATTTTAGTACCATAGCTGCTCTGCCTCACAGACCTGACAAGGAAAAACAAGCCAGATAAGGTAGTGTGGAACCCAGCATGTGAGCAGGCATTCCAGAAGTGTAAAGGAGCTTTGGGAGGACCCACTGTTTTAGTCAGTCTAGATTACAGCAAAGAATTTGTTGTAGAGGTGGATGCTTCAAACCATGGGGTGGAGGCTGTACTTAGCCAGGTTTCCTCGGGGGAAGAAGAGAACCCAGTGGTATATCTCAGTCTCCAACCAAGGGAGGAATGCTATGAAGCTGTAGAAGAGGAATGCCTAGCCATAGTGTGGGCACTGCAGAAACTTCAGCCTTATCTGTATGGAAGGAAATTCACTGTAGTTACAGACCACAATCCCTTAACATGGCTACATTGAGCCAGCCAACAAAATGCCAAACTACTAAGGTGGAGCTTGGAGTTGCAAACATATGATATGACAGTGCAGCACTGCAGTGGGGTTAGCAATGCCAATGCAGATGGGCTCTCAAGACATGGAATTAAGTAGTGTATTCCCAGATAGGATAACCCTCTCAAGCAACATTTCTCAAGGGTCACTTGAAAAACTAGCTTGAGTTTTCAGGGAGGGGAGAAATGTGACACTGCCAGCCCAGCTATCTGGAATTTTGTAACTAATTCTGTCATTTGTGAATATTGATATGATTTATACAGAACTGTATGTTATGTACTGAGCTTCAAGAATGTAACCACAGCATACCCTGCTGGAACATAGAAGATTAACTTACAGAACTTCAAGAAAATAAGTTGAAATTGTTTCACAATTGTGTTATCTCTCAGTTTCAGTAAAGCAGACATGATGTCTAGAGCTAGAGGTTTTTCCATTGTCTTGGAGAGAAGTAGTTACTAAGTTTAAAATGCAAAAGCTGTTTTATCACTTTATGACTTCCTAACAGCTGCACATCTGAGAGATATGCATTTTTAACACAGCTGTTAAAATTCTGTTCGAACCTGTTTAACTTGGGAACTGAAAGCAGGTGACAAAAAGGGATGTCATCCAAACTATCCCAACAGTGATATTGATTTAAGAACTCTCTCAGCGAGAGGCTTTGTATTTTATATTTTGTCTTGGACCTAGCAAGAACATCAACTCATCACAGCTGCATTTGCCTTGCTAATGGTAAGTAACTAGGATACAGTAATTTATTTTAGATATACACAAGAATATAGTAAAGATTACTTTAGATGTTTTCTGCATTTATTTGAGACTGTCCTGAAATGTTGTTTTAAAATATTTCCTGTGATTCTGAACTCTGGAGTAACTGTGTTTGTTATTGAGTGTTGTTTAATTCTTTTATTATTTATTATTAAATATATTTAAACCTATCTTTGTGGCTGATATTTGTGAGAAATATTTTAGCTATTAGATTACTTGCATATGCATTTGGTGACACTGTACAGGCCACTCCTAAATAGCCTTGCAAGTTTTGGTCAACACTACCATTATATAATAGTAACATTGCACAATATGATTGGACATCCTTTGTAAGGGCCTTATAGTAGTTGAGAAAGAGGGGTTGGTGGCAGTGATAACTACCTTATATTCCAGGTAGTAGGGGGCATAGCTAGTAAACCTGTGCCAGACTTCCCCAGGAGTGTCTATGTGTTTGTATATAAATCAAATCTAAAAGTGTGTGTGTCAGCTACTTGGGCAGGGACACAAAGCACTGGTTAGACAGAGAGGGTGCTGGAGGTCTTTGCCTGACCCCTCAGCTAAAATCTTAATCCTATAGCTGTGCCAGTGGGGAGTCTTATTGAGGATCTGGAGAAAGAGGGAGAAATCAGCCTCCAGACTGACTGCGATCTCTATGTGCTCTTAAGGGAAATTGTACCTTACTGTGTGTATACTTATCCTCCCATTGTGTACACCCCTCACTGTTACCAGTGGTGAGGATTGAGGTTCCTTGATTACTGGGCCAGTGGAGGGGTGTCACAATGGGGCAAAGCATTAGAGGGTTGGTTTAGCCATTATAAGAAAGGTGATCAAGTTAACCTAGCCTTAGGTCAGCTAACATTAGGGGGACAAGTTATAAAGGGATGCCAACCTTGTGGGAATTGTAGTTGTTACAAATATGTTTGTAAAACTGAACAATTTTCTTCACGTAATACCTCTAGGGTTTTTCATATTAATGTCTTTGGGAATTGTGGATTGTCTATTTGGTTACCTGTAGATATCCAGCCTTTTATGTGGGGCAGATATCATGTTCATTTAAACTGAGGATGTCTGAGCACCTTAATGATATTAGGTGTGCTAGGATGTTGAATGCATTATATAAGCATACTAGGAAGCATAATGCTGCTAGGTTTCAGTTTGTAATTACTGATAAAATTACATTGAATAAGAATAATAAATGTGGATGGCAAACCATATTAGAGAAAAAAGACAAGAGTTGGATGATTAGACTGGGGTGTTTATTTTCTCCAGGACTTAATGAACATCTATAGGTAGCCAATCACTGTGAAGCTTTAGGTATTTAAATTGGATGCTATGTTGTGTGTGTTAAATGCACTGATGAAGGCTGGATTGCTGAAACTGGTATGCAAATGGTGAAATAAAGGTTTAGCTGCTGTATTGTGGAGTACTCACTGATGGTTGTGTTCTAGCAGTTTTTGTGTTAGCTGCATATTACACCAAGTAAGCACCCTTCCCTTGTCCAGTTACAAACACCCTCCACTCCTATCCTTTCCAAGTTCACATTAGGACCTGCAACCATAAATGGGCATATCTCTACTTTCTCTGCGGCCATCTTGGTGGACATGGGCATTCTGAGGCAATGTAGCAATCGCCTTATGTACCCTGACAACCACATAATTATCAAACAGACAGATACATTATACGAGAGATTTAGATACACATTTGAACTGAAGGCTTGACACTCACATACAGAAACAAAAAGCAACAAACAGGTTGACAGTGACACACAAACATCACTCACTGTGCACACAAAGGACCACACACATGGACCCACATATGTGGAGGTGCTCATATGTAACTTACCCAAAACCCAAAGGTCTCTTAGGTGCGGTCCTCATATGCTCTGAATGCACACAAACAAGACAATTCACATCACAGCACATAAAGCCACATCTTATTGTGTCTCAGCTACCAAGCCCATAAGGCAAAACAGTCCACAACGCAGTATTCTAGTCACAGGAGATGCCATTGTGAGACACACTGATGTCCCTTTTACAAGGCTGGATAAGGAGAAGGTTACAATTAGTTACATATCAGGAGCCAGGATCCACCAGATCATGCAAACACTCAGGTCACTTACCCCTAAGTACCAGTATGACTCAGGCATAGTCCATGTGAGTGTGAATGACCTGAGATGTCCCTTCTTGGACTATATGAATATGGACATGATTGAGCTCTCAGAATATGTGTCACAGGCAGGTAGGTGCCTAGCACTGAGCAGCATTCTACCATCTCCAAGGATGATGCCAAAATACCAACAGAGAATGATTGACTTTAACAATTGGCTTATCTACTGATGTCATTCCAAAGGGGAGGACATGGTTGACAGGCCACGCTGCATTGCCAGGGATGGTCTTCACCTGTCACCTCTAGGCATTTGGATATTGGCAAACACATTATCCACTCCCATAGTGCATTTTATAGGCACTGCAAAACAGACAAACCTTCCAACATAACAAGAGCTACTCAAGACAAGCTAAAGGTGTTACTGCTCAATGCTAGGAGTCGCAACAAGAAACTTCACTTTGTGGAAGCTCTCCTCACCCTGAAGAATGCTGACCTCTGTGCAGTTACTGAAGCATGGTTCAAAGCCATGGAAAGCTCTCCAGCAGTGCATGGCTATAACACCTTTTATATGTTGTAACCACTCAATGAACATGAAACATCAATGGGCGGAGGTGTGTCTATCTCCATAAAGGACAAGTACACCTTGAGGCTGGTCTAACACTATGACATGCTTGAACTACTCCATGTCCAACTAACTATGGGAAAAATCCATTACCATACTGTGCTACAGGTCCTCTACCATGAACCAGGAAATCCACACTATCCAGCCCAATACCATACTCATAGGTTATTTTAACTACCCTTTCATTAATTGGGAGGCATACATGACCATTAACATGCAGGTCCAAAGAGTTCTTGACTTTGTAAATGCAAATGCCCTGGAGCAGCTAGTCTGCACTCCCACTAGAGGAACAAATATCCTAGATCTGGACTGGTACTCATAAATATGGGAGAGTGCTCTACTCCCCTTCATACAATGTGGTATCCTCACTGGTAAGATAAGATCACCCTGTAGTCTCCCTTGAAATAAAGGTAAAACGAGTTCCCCCGCCTAATCCCAAAAACTTTAAGAACTTCTCTATGGTAAATTACCACCTGTTAAAGGATGGCGTTGCTTGTTTCCAAGTTCTCCCAAATGTAGAAAACACAGAAACCTATACAGAGGTATACACAAAATCCCTGTACAACCATATAAACAACTGCATATAAATAGTAGTACCTGGTGGACCCCTGATATTAATAAGTTGTACAACAGAAGAAAGAAAATCCTGTCAAGAAGTAAGAGGAAATATGCACAACAGAGCAAAAATTCCACATTAGTCTAAATAAGTAAATCAGGGAACTATTCAAGTCTCTGAAAGCAGACTTTGAGGTAAAAATAGCTCTGAAGCTAAGGATAATCATGATGCTTTTTTCATTTATGTCCTCAATGTTAAGGGCAACACCCAACAATGAGCAGAATAAGTTGTAGTTGGCATCACCTATACTCAGACAGAAGAAATAGCAAATCTGCTGGCCAACAAATTCAGCTCATATTTCACCTCCCCATCACCACCGGTTCTCCCCTAAGAAATACCCTCAACCACTCCACTACCAGTTATCACAAAGAACAGGTTGCCACTGTGTTCTCTAAAGCTAAAAGCACAGCTTCAATGGGATCTGATGATATATCAGGTTGCCTCTTAAACAGCTTAAATCAGGACTTATCAGGCCCATTAGGATCTCTGTTTAGTCACAGCCTCTGGACTGGCTTTGTCCTGAAAGAGTAGAGGACAGCATCAGTCATCCTTCTGCATAAAGAGGGACCATCTACTGACCCAGGAAATTACAGATCCATAAGTGTGACTAGTCTTATATGAAAGGCCATAGAAAGAATAATCATGGACCTGATAAATAATGACATAGGAAACCACCAACCCAATTTGGCTTTGTTAAGGTCAGGTCATGCCTATTGAATTTGGTGGATTTCTTTGAGAAAGTTACTAAGGCGATGGATGAAGGTAAAACAGTACATACTGCCTATATTGAACTGGCCAAGGTTTTGACAAATTTCCCCATTCAGGTGCTATAAATAAACTCACAAAACTGGGCAAAAATCCCTACATCACCAGATGGATAGCCAATTGGCTAATGCTCAGGACTCGTGATTAAACTGGATGAATCCATATCCCATATCCAGCAAGAGGCCAGTTACTAGTGGAATGCCACATGCCTCAGTATTGGGACCACACCTGTTCAGAATATACTGCTCTGAAGTCAAGGCTAATGTGGAAGGCCACTGGATGACAAGATTTGTCAGTGACTTTCAGCTGAGGCAATTATTGAATCCCCCAGTGATGTAGATATCCTTCAGGAAGGTCCCGATGAGACAAATGATTGTTGGCAGAACCATGGCCTAAAACCAAATGTGAAAAATGCATTATCACACCCTTTAGGAAGTCAAACACCCCTGCACAATTACAACATCAATAGCACACCCCTAAGGGTATACTCAGAGATGAGAAATCTAGGAACACATATTGATAGAAGCCTGAACTTGACTGTCATGTCCACAGTGGTGAGGAAATCCTTCTATGTGGCACAACTTACAAGCAAAGGTATGGTATACAGATCCAGGGAAATTATAGTCCCACTGTACTCAACCCTCATTAGACCAATAATTGAGTACAATGTGCCATTTGTCAGGTACTTGACTAGGTACTTATAGCAAATGGAGAAACCTCAGTGGTTCCTCACAAAATCAAACACAGGGTGTAAACAACATGCCCTATGCAGCTAGACTAAAAGTCCTACCCCTTTACTCTGTCTCCTACTGACTATTATGGGGTGACCCATACCTGACCTACAAGGGACTCACAATCCAGCTCTGATGGAGCTGCTACACATCCACAAGTCAAACAGCACAAAGGTCACCCGATGTACGGATCTAAACTTAGTCTGTGACTCAAGCAAAAGATGCAGGAGATACATATATTTATCTCAGGAATTGCCCCTTCTTTGGAACAGGGTTCCTATTCACTTTAAGCAGATCCCTTCCCTAACCCTCCAAATGCAGTTTGGATCCATGGATGGGGAATCCCAAATCACACTTTGGGTAGCACCTATGTCTTCTATGGACTTGGGCACTTTGTAAGATACTCAAGGCAAAGGCACAAATCCATGCCACTCCCTTGGCCCAAGTCAGTTTATATTGGTTAGGCTTGTAAGGGCTCTTAAGCTGTTATTGTAATAATCTCCTGTGAATCTATGTCATGAAGGTAATGGATTATAATTCAGGGTTATATGCCAATGTTACCTCACTGTAGTTTGATAAATGCTCTACACTACCAACTTTGCTGTGCACATTGTGCATTCCATGTATTACAATAAGTAATCTAGGGCAAACACTGGCATTTAGGATACAGGATTAAGGCTGGGTGCATTAATGAGCAACCCAGAGAGGACTAAAACCAAGATCAACACTGACTAAAAATTCTTCTCAGGGTTGTGGTCCAGCAAGTTAACAAGCTGGTAATAAGCTAAAATCATACCTCTCAATCTCTGTATATTAAGATCATAGCAGATGGCCTTTAAAAATCATTAAAAATGGTCAGAAAGAAAAGCACTTTCTTATTTTTCACAGCAGGTCTTTATATACTAGATCCTATATAATTTAGTTTAATTTGTTTATTTAGTAACGTATGTATTAATAAAGACGTCTGATGCTATGAGGAACATCACTAAATCTAAAAGGAACAATGGTATCTGAGGGACAAAATCATAGCAACTGCAGGGTACGGCCAAATTAGTTGTAAGTCTCACCATGCTGCATATGAAAAACTGACCAGTTAAGCTATGTTTTAAAATACACCTGATGATTTTAACTTGACATTAAATAAAGTAACTTAGACCACCATTTGGAGTGATCTGCACAACCATTACCTTTCCCAAGGGGAAGGGGCTTACACGCTTACTTGATGCATTAGCAAATTGTGCAGTGTGTGCACACGCAGTGAGTACATTTGCTTGGCTAAAACTTTGCAGGTTTCCTGATTTTATTGTACACCGCAAAGACATCTGCATGTAATTACAGTACAGGAAGATCTGCAAAGTTTGTCAGGAAAACAGCCTCTGCTTTTGTCAGTGTGCAGCAGACAGAATATCATAAGACTAAGTCTAAAAAACTCCAGCTATACTCTGTGGCATATCGTCTACTCAGGGGCGATCTCTGCTTAACATACAAGGCCATGTCAAACCCTGAGCTGTTGGACATGCTCCACTTAAAGAAATCCCAATCCCTCAGAGCCACAAGCTCAATGGATCTAAACCTTTTCACCACAATGAACAAAACATGCTGGAGGGATAGGTTCCTGACCCAGAGATTCCCCATACTCTGGAATAGACTGCCCATACATGTCAAGCAGAGCGCCTCCTTGGCACTCTTCAAAAGGAACCTTGACGATTGGATGTGAGATAGGAAATTCACCCCGGGGATAATGTCAGTAGCCCTGCTAGACAGGGGTCCAGGGAAGTAAATATTGTGGGAAGAATTATCCAGGGAATTGTTATGGCTAGGCTTGTAGTGGCCCTAAGGCCGATAGCCTAGTACCAACCTATGAACCTATGAACCTATTATATTTCCATCCATCCAAGAGACTGTGGGCAGAGGCCTTGATCAAAGTCCACTATAGTACAACAACATGTAATGATTGTAAAACAAAGTGGAGGAAGCAGCCATACTTTTTTATTTTTATTTTAAACTTTTCAGCAGAAAAGGCACATTGAACTAAGTCACTGTTCCTTTTTAGGTATGTGTTTCCTTGAATAAACACTATGTGCAAACCAGTTCCTTTTGTTTGTGCAGTGGAAGGTGATGCATCTACAAGATACATATGCCATACCTTAGAATTTTATTTCCTTCTTGTCTGCATATTATCTTAAATGTTACAAAGTAACATGGCACATACTGAGAATGAATGTTACAAAGTAACATGGCACATACTGAGAATGAATGTTACAAAGTAACATGGCACATACTGAGAATGAATGTTACAAAGTAACATGGCACATACTGAGAATGAATGTTACACAGTAACATGGTACATACTGAGAATGAATGTTACACAGTAACATGGTACATACTGAGAATGAATGTTACACAGTAACATGGCACATACTGAGAATGAATGTTACAAAGTAACATGGCACATACTGAGAATGAATGTTACAAAGTAACATGGTACATACTGAGAATAAATGTTACAAAGTAACATGGTACATACTGAGAATGAATGTTGCACAGTAACATGGTACATACTGAGAATGAATGTTACACAGTAACATGGTGCATACTGAGAATGAATGTTACAAAGTAACTTGGTACATACTGAGAATGAATGTTACAAAGTAACATGGTACATACTGAGAATGAATGTTACAAAGTAACATGGTACATACTGAGAATGAATGTTACACAGTAACATGGCACATACTGAGAATGAGTGTTACACAGTAACATGGCACATACTGAGAATGAGATACATTACAAAGGACTTATTTCCTTGTTCATACCACGTCTGAGTGTAACTTTCAGACTCCATTTGCTTACTATAAGGTTTTCTTTCTAAATGTTGTGCTTAGCTTGAAGATTTGAAATTCTTTCCTAACCTTAAAGTGTCCTTGTGGTCCATTTCACTTACATGAACAAAAAAAAAAAAAAAAAAAGAAAAGAAAGAGGGGAAAAAGCAGTGACAGAACTGGTGCTGCAAGGCAGAATGCCACACGTTCTTTGCCAGAGAGTATGCTGACTGTTTCTTGCAAGTCTTTTGATGGAATGGAAGCTTTGAGTACCTTGTATCAGTAAGGGATATAGTCACAATCTGAGAAGGTATAGGCAGGGAACTACTCCAAAAGGGGACAAAAGTTTTCAGTAACTGATGCCTTCATGTTGTACTTTAAATATTGTTTTGACCACAGTACAAATCTGTGAATCTGGTATCAGCAGGTACATAAACACTGGACAGTGTGCTACAAATTAACGGTCAGTAAAATCTGTCACCAGAAGCAGCTGATGTAATTGAAGGGACAAGACCATTTTCCTTTAATTCTTGTGAAGGGATTGGATTTTCAGGTATTTTGGTTCCAGCAGGAACATTTTCATCCAAAAATCTTTCACTTGTCTTTAGCACATATGTTCAGTAAGCAAAAAGGCAGAAAGTTGAAACTTTAGCAACAGAATCAACTTCTGCATTCAAATAAGTGGACGTTTCTTCAAAGCATTGCCACATATGTACAGTTCTGAGTCTGACAGAAAATAGTGCACACATGGACAGCTAAGGAAATGTACCATCTGGCATCCTGCATGTATGTAGACTTATAAATATATATGTTAAGAAGATAGTATATGTCACATTTATTACACTTATTACCCATTTTTATTTGATGGCTCTGGCTTGAATCATATTGGGCTCTATGAGCCAAGCCAGACCCCTAACTCATTCTGGCTTTGCTCTTTTACAAATATCACAGGCTTGTCCACCTCTAGGTATGGAATGGTAATGAGCTGCATCCTGCAGTCTGAGGGTTTGAGTCCCTCAGTCCATTTAACTATTTTGTGACTGTGAGCACATTACTTAACCAGAAAGTGGTCCAAGATTGCCCTTGAAAAAGAGATAATTGTGTCCAGTGGGTTTACCTGGTTAATAAATAAATAAAATAAAATAGAGAGACAGACAGATAGAAATGTGTGTGTGTGTGTGTGTGTGTGTGTGTGTGTGTGTGTGTGTGTGTGTGTATGAATGTATACTCGCACGTGAGCATGTGTATGTTTGTGTGTAATTTAAATCCTTAGCTGTAGTGGCTAGCTTTCTGTTGGTATGGGGACCGCTTGTCTTTTCTTCATGTTCTTCACTTTCTGTCCCTTCCTTTGCTGCTTAATTTCCTATTCATGTGATTAATGCTTTTACTTTTATCATACATTTCTAGTTTCATAGGTGTGTACCAGGCTAACCACCACTGCAGTCTTTATAAGCCTAGCCGACCATCCCAAATGTATTTCATTTGTTTATTATGCCTTAGAGGTTATTTTAAAAGGTGGATGTTAATTAAGACATGATTTATCAGCTGCCTTTGTCTAGCAGAGACATAGGTGTCACACCAGTGGTGAACTTCTGATTTCCCATCCACTGGTCCAGGCTATATTTGAACTGGTTAGGTAAGGGCCCTGCTTCACATGGGTGGGAAGCCTATTGCAGAGAATGAGGGTTTTTTGAGATACATATTTGCCCCTCCAACATGTTATATTTAAGTCACAAGCAAAGTTTAAATCCTTAGATCTAGTAGTTCTGGTCCTGTTCATTTTGTGGATATGCAAAAGGACCATCTGAGTGGGCTCTAAGGATAATTTGTATGCCAGGTATAAATCGTTTCTCAGCGGTCTGTAAAAAACAAAGTACAGAGACAGGGCTTCGAGGAAATCTGAATAGGACATTATGTTCATGACTGTATTCTTTATGTGAGGAAGCTCAGTGGACATTTCAGGTATTGCATGTGCTTGGTCAGGTACATACTGAAGGGGGCATTATACTCAATGATGGGTCTAATGAAGGCTGAATACAGTGGCATGATGACTTCCCTGGACCTAGATGCTATACTCTTACTTAGAAGTTGAGTGACATTGAATGATTTTCTTATTCTTTTAGATGCATGTTAGTCGAAAGCCAGGTTACTATGTACATGAGCTCTCAAATAACTTACTGTGTCTACTTTTAGGGGTGCTTTATCAATGCATTAGTTTCCCTGTATGGCTGATTTCCAAATGGTACTATTATGCATTTTTTGGCATTGAGTTTTATGTTGTGGCTTTGGCACTGGTCATTTGTCTACTCTGTCAGGCCTTCCTGTAAGATGTTAGTATGGAGGGGAGGGGGTTCTACGATTTCTCCTAGCCTTGCAATTACCTACAAACCTGGTAAACTAGAGGTCCTTGAAAGTGGCCCTGACTTCTGCCAAATAGATGTCAAAGAGGAGAGGACCTAGCACAAAGCCATGGGGGATGCCACTGGTGACCAGCCTCTTTGTGGAGGTGGTCTCTTCAGTCCTAACTTCCTGGATCCTGTCTATGAGCAAGCTGGCTAGCCAGTGAGTTGCAAAAGGGTTTGTGCCTAATTCCATGAGTTTTTTTTTTAACAATGCCTGAATGAGATATTTTATCAAATGCCTTAACTAGGTTATGGTTGGCAGTATCCACCCTTTTGCCCTCATCCATTGCCTTGGTGACCTTCTCAAAGAAGTCCACCACCTTCAGTAGACATGACCTGCTTTTGATAAAATCAAACTGTGTTGAGTCCAGTATCTGAAGGTTTCCTGTGTCATTGTTAACCATTCCCATGATAATTATTTCCATGGCTTTGCATGTTAGATGAGTCACACTAATGGCTCTGTAGTTCTTGGATCCACTGATGGTCTGCACTTGTGCAGAAGAATGATCACTGCAGCACTCAGTTCATGTTGCATGAAGTCTGTGTGGAAGCTATGGTTGAATAGTGACTCCAGTGGCTCTGATAGGTTATATTTCAGGCTATTTGGGAGGCATGCTGGGATATTATCAGGGCCCAACAAAGCTATAGTCTCAGACTTAGACAGCATATCTAAGACATGCTACCTACTGATAGATGGAGGGGTTATGTTAGATGGTATTTCCTGCAGTGTGGTTGGGGGTGAGAGGATGGTAAAGTAGGAGCTGAATTTGTTAACCAGAAAATTTGTTATATGTTCTGGTTCCATGAACGTGGCTGCATTTACCAACAATCTGGCACACTGTTGTGTGATGCCTGAGGTTTTGGACATAGCTCTTTGTCTTCGGTCTACCTCTCAGCTGCTGTGTATCCCTGGCTCCGTTGTATATAGACTGTGTAAGTGAGCATTGTTTTATCTATTTAGGTCCTGACAAACAGCTTATTGAAAAAGTGACTGTTAGGGTGTATCTGCAGTTAAACACAACTATTAGTGTGACCTAGAGTGTAGCGGTGTTATTAGCTGTTATTGGCTAACTCTAACCGGTCTCTGCACGTGGAGTGAGCACAAACAGTGTAGACACCTGTAGGATGCTTCACTCCTACTACAGTTTGGAAGGGTTTTGCCTATCCTAATGAAACATATCTCTTGTCACTAAGGTGATTGTAAGGATGTGTCTAAGTTAAATGCAACAAATATTACATTCTTGGGTGCAACGGGGTTGTTTCTAGCCGTTATTGGCTAACTCTAAAAGCATCACTGCATGTGGAGTGAGCACAAGAAGTGCAGATACCTGTCGGACACTCCGCTGCTATTTTAACAAGTAAGAGCTTTGGCCATCCTAAACCAAACGCCATATTTGAGTAGCATGTTTGTAGTCTAGCACTGTTTATTCACAGTAGAGTGAATGTAAATGTGAATTGGATGGTTTTAACCTACTCAAGCTGTAATGTGTTTTTAGCACACCAAAAACGCTATACTATTATAGCATTTAATTCATGGTAGTGTGAATTCATTCGTGGAATGGAGGGTTTATATCCTACCTAAGCTGTACAACACTTTGGTATGCCAAGAACGCTCTTATTATAGCGTCTTAGTGTGGCTATAGTATAACCCTAATTCTGCCAGAGTACTGTGTAAGTTAAAGAGGAATTGGCTGAGAATAGCCTAAGAAAGCTGTGTTTTCCTTATATACACCTACAATGCTATATCAATAGCATTCTAGCTTACTTATATCCACATATGTGGAGGCCTGAACATAAGCGTAGCTGGTTTCTTTGTGAGTCCTATCCGACCAGTTAATGTGTGAATATATTCTAAGCTGAATTATATGGGTCCTATCTGACTAGTTGTTACATTAGTCACATTTTAATGTTGTAACTGTTAATTCTAGACAGATTATGCCATGTTTGATTTAGAGCCTATGCTTATTTTTGCATCTAAACTGATTTTGATTGTATTCTAACCATTGACCTTGTTCCCCTTCTCATTTACTGTTATATGCTAACTGTGTTGCATCATTTTTCACTGGAATTACTGTAGCTTTGTGTAATTCATGGATGTTTTCTGAATATCTTGCTACCAAATTGAACTGTACCTATTGTGACTTAAACTTCTCAATTATACTTGTTATACATAGACTAGAGCTCAAATATAACTGGCTGTAGTGCTAGTATGCTAGTATGCTCATTAACTGGCCTGTTATTTACGCTTAGTATGTGTGTTTAATCTGTGTGCTTCTGCTTAGTAAGTGTGTTAAATGTGTGTTTAACTCACTGAATACCTCACCACTCTGTTTCTCTCTCCCTTTAAGTAACCAACTGCTCAACCTGCTTGTACATAATTTATGTTGAGGAATTGCCCTGTCTGCTGAACAGCAACCTTAAATCACATTAAACTGTTGTCTCCTTCCCAAACTAAAGAACTGCATCTATCCTCTCCCTGTACAACAGTTCCTCAAGGAAAATCACCTAATAAAAAAAGTATGTGCTTTGAAGCTACTGTCTGTAGACATACAGTTGTGTAATACCCTAGCTTTTTAGTTTACTCTTACAAGCCAGTACAACCAGCAGCTAAAACCCTTTCTGTTTTCATAACTAGCCTACCTTTCCCTCTTGTACCCTCTGTTAATAACTGTCTTCCTCCCCAACTCTAATTCCAGACCTGCTGCCTCTCATTTACTCTCCCATTAGACATTACTATTGAAATAAAGCCTCTTTTCACCAGATGGCAACATTTTCCAAGACCTATCCTACTGTTTCTAACCACAACTCTCAGGCAACCAGTTCTCTGTATCTTGTTTAGGTTGCAGTCCCACTCCATTCTTCTATTAGTTTATACTCTATAACTTTTAATCACTCTGACTACTTTCCCTACTATCTAGGCTCTTTTATAGTACCTTTCCCCATCTAAACTTACCTTAGCTATCAGCTCTACTGATTGTTTTCCTAGGGTTCACTTCTTCTGTGGCTCTACCTGCTCCATTCACTCTGTGGGCTCACTCCGCTCCCCTACCCTGCCCCCAATACTCACCCGCCCCAAGTACCTCTAGATTTATATACCCTTAACCACACACACCCCTTCATTACCACCTATCACATGCTCCACCCCTTAAAGTGCTAATACCCACTTCCCACTAGTCATCATCTTGCTATACTATCATCACCTATCCCAGCAATGTAACAAACATAATTCGTCTACCATCACCTTAGTAAACTATCTGTAGTTACCCCTGTATATTTGCCTACACATAATTTATTCTACAATGCCACCTTCAAATGCCCTAACATACCATAAACCCTTACTCTTATCCTTACTCCTAACTATTCTAACTATACCTTACCTACTCACTTTCTATGAACCCCCCAACTATCTAGAATTTCACAACCCCATTAAGCAAACCTCTACTTTAACACTTATACTTCCTCATAGTCATAATAACACATCCTGCCTACCAACATATTTATCAGCCAAGTTTCATAGACTCACTGACATCACTTATTATAGCCCAAACACCAGGAGATCCCAAAACCTAATATGTAAACTTTTACAACTTACCCTGAGAATACAGGTTCACTCCCTCATAGATGGTGATATACACACAAACCCTGGTCCAAACTGTAGCACCACCACAAAGCCTGACATACCAACTCCTTCTAACACACACTTGCTTACCAGGCCCCCCAACTCTCTCCTGATAGCTCAACTTAATGTTCATAGTATAAATAACAAAATTGCTCACATACATGTCCTTATATATGTACATGCATTTGACATCCTCTGTCTTACGGAAACATGGCTCAAGCCATCAATACAAGACAATGTAGTTATTCCCCCTGACTATAATATCCTGAGACTTGACCGTAATTCTAAGAAAGGTGGAGGAGTAGCTATATTGTATAAATCTGGACTTCAAGTTATCCCAATAGATTCCAAATCACCACTATCTAGTAATGCTGAAATTCTTATTTCCAAGATTCAGCTCAATAAATCCAAATCCATATATATCATATGTGTCTACCTTCCCCCAGGCAATAATACTAGCACATTAGAAGCTATCCTCAGTTGGCTGTCAACCAACTACCCACAAGAGACCATAGTACTTGGTGACAGCCTTCTACTCATATTAACCAATATGGTTTTACTCGAACTATCACATCCCCTACCAGAACCAACAAACTTAATAATAAGGAAAGCACCCCAGACTGGATTCTTACTAATAATCACCAACAAACTTACAAAACAGGCACCCTCCCTGAAGATATAAGTGACCACTCACTCACCTTTTTAATTAGGTATAAGACTGATATCCCAAACCCAACCGTTTATAGGACAATAAGGTCTAATAAAAAATTTAACCCTGATAGCTTCCAAATAGAAGTTACAGCTTGTGACTGGTCACCCCTGAAACATCTCCCATTAGATGATGCAGTCAAATAATTTAACTCAAAATTCTTAGCCATTCTAGATTGCCATGCCCCAATACGCATAATTAGAACTAAGACTAAACCAGCCCCATGGCTCTCCAAAATTAGCAAACAAAAAATCCTCCATAGAAATAAACTCTGGGCCAGCTGGCATGCAATAAAAAGCCCTGCTAAACAATTAAAGTTCAGACAGCTAAGAAACGAAACAAAAAAAGCCATATTGTCTGATAAAAGAAACTATTACTGTCAACTTCAACAAACCCACCAAAAGAATCCTCAGAAATTCTGGTCAGGCATCAATAACTTCCTACACCTTGGTCACTCTAGCACACCTACCCCCTTAGGCTCTGATCATAACAATCCCAACCAAATAGCCAACTCTTTTAACACTTTTTTCACAGAGATCATTCAATCCCTTGCTAATCAGCTACCCCATGGCACCATATCCTCTACCACTGCTATCTCCAACAGCCCCCTCTATTTCATTTTCAACCCGATCCCACATCCTTTGTTTGTACCCTAATTCAGAAACTCAAACCCACCACACTCTCTGCTGACCTACTACCTGCAGAATACCTGCAAAAATCAGCAAAATCCATAGCCTACCCCATATCCATCCTCATTAATAGAACTATTTCCTGAAGGAAACATCCCTTCACTCTGGAAGGTTTCACATATTATCCCCCTGCACAGAGGTGGCAACTCCAAAGATATACCGAACTACAGGCCCATAGCCATACTATCCCCGCTGGCAAAAATAATGAAGAAATGTATTCATAAGCAATTTTTAGGCTACCTACTAGAAAACAACCTATGAGCCACCTGCCAACATAGTTTCAGACCATTTCATAGCACCACCTCTGCTCTCTTATCCTTTGCCGACTGTATTAATAGAAATAGAAATAATGACACTCTATCTTCAGCCCTCTTTATTGATCTGTCAAAAGCCTTTGACATGGTTAACCACCACCTCCTCATAAACATACTTAAAAACCTGTCATTAGATGCACTTGCTATACAGTGGTTCCAATCCTATTTAAATAACAGGCAACAGGCTGTACTATGGGAAAATAACTTGTCTTCCCACCTCCCAGTTTCCCTTGGAGTCCCTCAAGGCTCCATATTGGGCCCCCTCCTCTTCTCTGTCTTTACAAATGACCTTCACTCTGTTATTCTTCAAGCTACCTGTATCCAATATGCAGACAATTCCACACTTATATGTTCAGCCACTTCCCCACCTGAACTTCAGTCCCTAACCCAAAATACCTTTAGCATAGTTGAAAAATGGCTCCTACACCGATGTCTAATCTTGAACCCAAAAAAAACCCAAAAATGCTTCTATTCACCCCACCCAAAGGGCCTCCCCACTGAACTTTACTGTAACATCTAGCAACGGAACTATCATGTCTCCTGATCCAACAACTAAACTATTGGGGTACTAATTGATAATAACCTCACCTCTGAGGCTCATATTAATAACACAATAAAAAACATGAACAACAAATTAGGTTCCCTCTATAGGATCAAACCCTTTCTGACTCCACTAGCCAGGACCATTATTGCCCGTAACCACCTTATCTCACCCTTGCTGTATGCCTCTCCTATCTATACCAAACTATGTAAAAGCAATCTGAACAAGCTGACTACCTCCTACAACAATATTGTCAGGTTTGCAACTGGGTCAACCTATAGAGCCCATCATTGTAGCAATCTTACTCAACTAGGCTGGTTAGAATTGCCAAATCTAATACTACTGAACCAACTAATAGTAGCCCATAAGATCCTGTATCAACCTACAAATTCACAAATACTCACTAACCTAATCACTCCCTATAATAATCTCAAAACACTGCGCTCATCAAACTATTGGTACAAATAGCAAAAACCAATAATTCAGCCGGTGACTCATTGTTCTCTAATACAGTGGGTAAAACCTGGAACACCCTCTCTATTCACCTAACCTCTCTATCCTCAACTAATCTATTTAAAATCAAACTAAAACTCTACCTTAAATCACACTGGTCATGCCCGTGTTTTAACCCAGACTAACTGCTTAACCTGTCCCTAGACGCTAATCTTCTTACCTGTATAAGCTTGTTTCTTTTCTATTGACAATAATGTGTATGTTATTCTATAGCTGAATAGTGTGCTTGTTTATATTTTGCATGAATATCCTCACCTACTATAGAATAGTATTCTTGTGTGGCTTTTGGTGTGACTTTATAGTTTAATAGTGTCATTGTACATATTTTGTATTAATATCTATAGCTGCTGTGCACTACATTTTTTTTCTTGTTAATAAGCTAAATCCAATGATATGAAATGATTGCCAAAACTATGTTGTTGTTGTTTTTCTTTCAACTTTTCCCAGTTAGGGGTTGCCACAGCAGAACTCCGGTCCGCTAATGATTGGCAGTAGATTTATATGGTGCCGAGGTGCCAGCTTGACGCCCAACCTTCAACGAAAGCACGCCCATTCTACGTATGTCTTTCGGAATGCCACTCGACTGTGGGGAGGACATGCAGACTCCACACAGAAGGCACTCCAGCCAAGAATCGAACGGGAGAACCTCTTGCTGTGAGGCGACAACGCTACCGCTGAACCACCGCGGCTTATTGCCAAAAGTATGTAATGTACCAAATTCTTTGTAAATATTCATCTGTCTGTGGAGCTTTTCTCCTGGGCCTCCACTGAAAATGGACATATATCCAGTTGGACTAGCCCGGTCAACAAATGTAAAATAAAAATAAAATAAATACCTAAAGAATGCCTTATGGCTGTCTTTGGCCTGGGATGCTGTATTTTGCTCAAAATTTGCTTTGTTGGACTTTAGTCCTCTTAGTTGTTTATACAGTTTGATAACAGAGTTTTTCTGTCTTTTATAGTGTTACACTTCCCAGTTTTACATATCACTTTTTTTTGTCCAGCCCGTTTAATTTTGGATTTCACTAGGGTGGTTTGATTTCTTATTTAGTTTTGGGTTTACTTCTGGTAGGCACAGCAGCCTCTATGTAATCATTGACATGGTTGTATAGAGTTTTAATTTTTGATGTTCCTGATTGGGTAATGCAGTTAAAATTCAGTTTTCATTGTTTTTTTTATTACTGTAAAGTGTGTCTAATTTGTATCCCGTTCATAATTTATTTCTTTTTAATATAACTATTTATGTGAAGTATTAATGTACTTAAAATGGGCTATGTTGCTGGCATTTCTTTTCTATTACTAGCTTGTTTTTTGTTTTAAAATGATTTGTTGAATCTAGCTTTGTTTGTATAACTTGAGCACTAATCCAGGCATTCTTTAAAGTATTCAATTGTATTTATTACTGCTTGGTAGTAACTTGATTAAAGTGTAGCTATCATTCTAAGTCTTTTGGATTAAGCACTTGGGCTTCAGACCAGTTGTTTTACATTAGGAAGGTTTGTGGCCTGCACTGTGGTGGCAGAACAGGTAGCTTACATCCTTCTAAGTTGGGAACTGCTGATTGAGGGCTCAGTGTCTGTTATTCTAAAAGTGTATTAGTTCTGGTTTAAGCACTTGGGCTTCAGGCCAGTTATTTTACATTAAGAAGGTTCGTGGTCTGCACTCTTGTGGGAGGAGAGGCTGGACTCTGCCCTTCTGAGCTGGGAATTTCTGGTTAAAGGCTTATAGTGCCTGCATACTTGAACTGTTTCTTACTGAAATTGGTACACCTTGTTTGCTGTAGCATAGACTAGATCTAGGCCTGCTGAATCTAGCTTTGTTTGTATGCTTGTTGTTTGTTTGCTTGTTATTTCCCTTAAATGCTAATTTCACCTAAAACGCGGCTTTTCAGCACTTCTGTGGATCCCTAGTGATATCTGCATTGCTTACTGTACTTATTTCTTTGTTTCACTTGAAAGAAAGTTAACTGTTTGTCGTTTTTGCATTTAAGTTACCTGTAACACATTGCATTTAAGTTACCTGGCACTTGCTCACTAAGTCAGCACTAAAAAATTAAAAGCACTACACCCTCACAAACTCCCCTTGAGTACCTTGTTCCCCATTGGCCCTTTTTTTCAATTATAAAGGAATTCCCAATACTATTCTAGCATGTCCAAAGGTCAGTTGTCAATCTCCTCTCCGGTCCAGCTGGTGAATCTGGGAATCTTGAGGCAATGTTACAACTGCCTCATGTACACAGACAACCCTCTCCTCCTCCCAACAAATTCCAACACATGTGAGAGATGCAACCATATAGCCAAACTGGAGGCTAAGCTCTCTCAACTCAGTACTGGCGTAACCAGTCAGGACGAGAAGGAAACCACACTCACTACAATTCCAGTCTCACATAGACCTACCACGACAGCAAACCAAACACATAAACACACAGGAGGTACAGGCCAACACGGAAGGACTGTGGCTGACCAAGTTCGCAGATGACTGCAAACTGGGCGCCATAATTGACTCTCCAGACAACACAAGCATCCTCCAAAAGGGCCTCATAGAAACAGACAACTGGTGCCAGACCCATGGCCTCAAGCTAAATGCCAAAAAGTGTATAGTCATCCCCTTTGGCAAAAACAAAGTGCCCACAAATTACCACATTGGTGGTAATCCATTAAGTACAGAAGAAGTAATTAGGGACCTGGGGACCCAAGTTGATAGCAATCTCTCATTTGACAACCACGTGGCCAAAGTGGTTAGAAGAACATTTTATATAGCCCACCTAATCATGAAGGGATTCACATCTAGATCAGGGAGGTCATTGTGCCTCTTTACTCATCCCTCATCAGGCCCATAATTGAGTACAATGCCCCTTTTGGGATGTACCTTACCAGACACCTGCAGCAACTGGAAAGACCCCAAAAGTACCTCACCAAGAGGATCAAAGGGCTCAAACAGATGCCATATGCTGCCCGGTTAAAGAAACTCCAGCTCTACTCAGTGGCATACCGCCTGCTCAGAGGCGATCTGTGCCTGACGTATAAAGCCATGTCCAACCCGAATTAATGGACATGCTGCACCTCAGAAAATCCAAATCCCATCGAGCTACATGCTTGAGAGACTTGAACCTCAGCACTGAAATAAATAGGATATGCTGGAGGGACAGATTCATAACCCAGAGGCTCCCTTCACTCTGGAATAAAATCCCAGTCCAGGTTAGGCAGAGTCCCTCATTGACTCTCTTCAAGAGGAATCTTGATGAGTGGATGGGAGATCGTAGGTTTACCCCGGGTATCACTTCTGTGTCACTGTTAGACAGAGGCACAGTATACTAACCTCGAAAAAGGGCATAGCAAAATTAATTTAAAATGGGTGGCGAAAGCCAAACACACTCTGGCTAGGCTTATAAATGCCCTAGGGCAGATATCCTAATATGAACCTATGAACCTATGAACCTATGATAGTTTCCCCCTTCTAAATTACTTTTCAGGATAGTGGCAGCTTAGATTTTGAAGTTTATGAAGGAGAAAGGATATATGACTAAATTTAAGGTCCAGATGGCCTGCACTGAAATACTTCTATGTGGTAAAATGGATCTGATATACAGACAGCTAGTATTCTGACCAGTTAGTGTTCCCTACCAATTATTATATAGGAGTTAGTTTTAGTCGGAAGCATAGGGAAAGGTACTGTGATTCATGGGGTCAGTAATGCTGTTAATGAGCATGAGGCAAAAATGACATGATTAAATCTAGAAGGTTCTGGACCTTGCTAAGTGCAAGAAGAGCAGTGTTTTCTGAAGAAGAGTTCCTTAAATGAGTCAGCTAGTAACATCAGTACAGTATTCTGGTGGCTGTAATTGCTGCAGTAAACTTATGATGTGTTACAGTCCGCAGTAATTATGTTATAACTTTTTTTACAGGGAACCATTGCATGATAAGTGATTAATTAAGAAGGCACTCTTTTTCACCTAAACAAACTGTGTTCTAGAATATATTCTGTAGCAACATGCATGGTGGATGAACCATGTGGCTACATACTGGTATGGCATTTCATTGCCATAACATATTTTTCAGAAGGGCTTTCATGTCATAGAACTTGTTGCCTGTGCTCATAGTACACAGTAGGGTGGTCCAAAGCTGATCCCTTTGCCTCCTCTGCTGTAGCTCCTCTGCTAGTGATGACATTACCGCAGCAGCTTTTTAATCATTTCTCCATGGACTCTCATTTAAGGGCCAGACTTGCATTTCCTCTCCCTTTAATGCTGATAGTGTGTATTACCAGTAAGTGCAGTACAAATATATGACCCCCACTCATAACCTCCATGCTTGCCTGCATCCACACAGTTACTGAGAGAGCTTAAATGGTGATAGTCTGATATAAAAAGGCATGCTTTTCTCTCAGGTACAACCCAACTTTGTAAGTCAGATTATCTTTCTTGAGTGCACCAAATTAAATCATCAAATCCACTTCTTGTGCCTAAATCTAGTCACAGCAGAATAAAAACAAAGTATAACAAGCAATAAAACCAACCATGCATAGGATACCTTACACAGTAAATAAAGCCAGAATGTTCCGACCCCTGTCAAATGAAACTCAGAGGTTGGGAAGAATTAGACAGCATATTATCCTTTCAATGGTGCACAATCTATTTACGTCCTGTTACCATGGTGTGATGCATAGCACAGAGCCACCTGCCAGGTCAATACTTTCATGGGTATGCAGGGTCTTTCATGGGTATGCAGGGTCTATTGTGATAAAGAAGTAAGAGATTGTCATGCTTGACTTTTTGGATGGAATGCTGAAGTTTGCAGACAATACTGGCAAAAGATATTTTGACGCCTTGGATAAAGAAGGTGTCCCTTATCCCCTACCCTGCAATGTTGACAATCGAAGTAATATGACTGAATACTTTATTACTATAAGCTCTAGGTCCCTTACCCTACCCTGCAATGTTGACTATCGAAGTAATATGACTGAATACTTTGTTACTATAAGCTCTAGGTCCCTTACCCCTACCCTGCAATGTTGACTATCGAAGTAATATGACTGAATACTTTGTTACTATAAGCTCTAGGTCCCTTACCCCCTACCCTGAAATGTTGACTATCGAAGTAATATGACTGAATACTTTATTACTATAAGCTCTAGGTCCCTTACCCCCTACCCTGCGATGTTGACTATCGAAGTAATATGACTGAATACTTTGTTACTATAAGCTCTAGGTCCCTTACCCCCTACCCTGCAATGTTGACTATCGAAGTAATATGACTGAATACTTTGTTACTATAAGCTCTAGGTCCCTTACCCCTACCCTGCAATGTTGACTATCAAAGTAATATGACTGAATACTTTGTTACTATAAGCTGTAGGTCCCTTACCCCCTACCCTGCAATGTTGACTATCGAAGTAATATGACTGAATACTTTATTACTATAAGCTCTAGGTCTCTTACCCCCTACCCTGCAATGTTGACTATCGAAGTAATATGACTGAATACTTTGTTACTATAAGCTCTAGGTCCCTTACCCCCAACCCTGCAATGTTGACTATCGAAGTAACATGACTGAATACTTTGTTACTATAAGCTCTAGGTCCCTTATTCCCTACCCTGCAATGTTGACTATCGAAGTAATATGACTGAATACTTTGTTACTATAAGCTCTAGGTCCCTTACCCCCTACCCTGCAATGTTGACTATCGAAGTAATATGACTGAATACTTTCTTACTATAAGCTCTAGGTCCCTTATCCCCTACCCTGCAATGTTGACTATCGAAGTAACATGACTGAATACTTTGTTACTATAAGCTCTAGGTCCCTTATTCCCTACCCTGCAATGTTGACTATCGAAGTAATATGACTGAATACTTTATTACTATAAGCTCTAGGTCCCTTATTCCCTACCCTGCAATGTTGACTATCGAAGTAATATGACTGAATACTTTGTTACTATAAGCTCTAGGTCCCTTACCCCCTACCCTGCAATGTTGACTATCGAAGTAATATGACTGAATACTTTCTTACTATAAGCTCTAGGTCCCTTATCCCCTACCCTGCAATGTTGACTATCGAAGTAACATGACTGAATACTTTGTTACTATGAGCTCTAGGTCCCTTATTCCCTACCCTGCAATGTTGACTATCGAAGTAATATGACTGAATACTTTATTACTATAAGCTCTAGGTCCCTTACCCTACCCTGCAATGTTGACTATCGAAGTAATATGACTGAATACTTTGTTACTATAAGCTCTAGGTCCCTTACCCCCTACCCTGCAATGTTGACTATCGAAGTAACATGACTGAATACTTTGTTACTATAAGCTCTAGGTCCCTTACCCCCTACCCTGCAATGTTGACTATCGAAGTAATATGACTGAATACTTTGTTACTATAAGCTCTAGGTCCCTTACCCCCTACCCTGCAATGTTGACTATCGAAGTAATATGACTGAATACTTTGTTACTATAAGCTCTAGGTCCCTTACCCCCTACCCTGCAGTGTTGACTATCGAAGTAATATGACTGAATACTTTGTTACTATAAGCTGTAGGTCCCTTACCCCCTACCCTGCAATGTTGACTATCGAAGTAATATGACTGAATACTTTGTTACTATAAGCTCTAGGTCCCTTACCCCCTACCCTGCAATGTTGACTATCAAAGTAATATGACTGAATACTTTGTTACTATAAGTTCTAGGTCCCTTACCCCCTACCCTGCAATGTTGACTATCGAAGTAACATGACTGAATACTTTGTTACTATAAGCTCTAGGTCCCTTACTCCCTACCCTGCAATGTTGACTATCGAAGTAACATGACTGAATACTTTATTACTATAAGCTCTAGGTCCGTTACCCCCTACTCTGCAATGTTGACTATCGAAGTAATATGACTGAATACTTTGTTACTATAAGCTCTAGGCCCCTTACCCCCTACCCTGCAATGTTGACTATCGAAGTAATATGACTGAATACTTTGTTACTATAAGCTCTAGGTCCCTTACCCCCTACCCTGCAATGTTGACTATCGAAGTAATATGACTGAATACTTTGTTACTATAAGCTCTAGGTCCCTTACCCCCAACCCTGCAATGTTGATTGTCGAAGTAACATGACTGAATACTTTGTTACTATAAGCTCTAGGTCAAGACTCTGAGTTGTACTTTTCTTACTGTTCACAGGAGTCTCTCGTTAGTCTCTCCATCCTTCCTTCTAGGTGTGTAATTAACGAAAGGAGCAGAAACAAGCCAACCACTTGATATAATGTGTACTGGGAGCCTGAATAGGGCCAATTAAGACAAGCCAACCACTTGATATAATGTGTACTGGGAGCCTGAGTAGGGCCTCATAAGACAAGCCAACCACTTGATATAATGTGTACTGGGAGCCTGAATAGGGCCTCATAAGACAAGCCAACCACTTGATATAATGTGTATTAGGGGCCTGAATAGGACCTCATATATAACTCAACAGGCCAGGATGTGGGAGGTGGTGGGGCACAGCCAAGATGGTTCTTCTTCAAAGAAGAATATGTAGAAAGATTATTTGCTTTATAAAGTGCAGCAAAGTAGCACAGTGGATGGTGTTGTTGTCTCCCAGCAAGAGGTTCTCTGGTTCAGTTCTTGGCTGGGGTGCCTTCTGTGCAAAGTCTCCATGTCCACTCTGTTTGTGGTGGTTTCCTCCCACATTCCAAAGACTGGTAGTATGTGGATTGGGCACCTAAACTGGCCATAGGTGTGAATATGTGGTGTGGAACAACAGCCATGCCAGGGCTAGACTCCCTCCAGTGTGAACATTGGCTCTAGATGCTTGCCACTGTTGAAATGATACCCTAGCCCCATCTGTAAAAATGGGATAAGGGGTTATAGATGGATTGATGATTTGATGAAATAAAATATTTGGCAGAGGTGCGTTATATAGGGCCATCTGGAGATCACTATACTGTAGACAGAAGAGCCTCCTTGATTAAGGAAAATCATGTCAAATTCTGTCCATGGTGAGAGTATCAGTTTACTGCAAGGATGGCTGGATTTGGGACATGCTAACAAAGTTAATGAAGGACTCTTATGGTGCTAGACCTTCACTAGCAGACATCAGGCAGGTATCAAGTGCCTTGAAAGGGGTGTTTCTACTTCTGCTCTGGGTTTAAAGTCCTCCCAAAAGAATTGAAATAGCCAAGTATGCTCTCCGTGGTTAGCAGGCTTAAATATGACACACTAACGATCAACACTTGTGTGGTCAATAGTTTGTGATTCTAGGGTTTTGCATTTAAAGACTGAGATTGCAGTATCTCTGAGAATGATCATCTTCTCCATATGCAATGACCTCTGAGTTAGTATGTATATGTGGCAGGGATGTGGGAGTGGCACAGCCGCATGTCATGATGTCTGAGTTAGTATGTATATGTGGCAGGGATGTGGGAGTGGCACAGCCGCATGTCATGGTACATTTTTTTGTTTGTTTGTTTTAGGATTTTTTGAACATGGTTCCTTTTTGATAGCTGCAGTCTTTTGTGATTCATACCTCTCAACTTCCAGATTTTTGCAGAATGTCTAGATATTTGCCTCATATTTTTGGTCTGTTCCTAATAAAATTTGTGGTTTTCTGACAACTTTATGAGGACTGAAGTCACTAAAAAATGAATTTTATCATCAAATAAAAGGAGTGGCAATGGGGGAAGCTTACTTACACGAACCTTATCCTGGCTAGATGGGAAGAACATTTTTTTAATTTTATTTATAAGGAATGTTGGTCTATGTATAGAAGGTTTTTAGATGATGATATATGTATTTTATGGGTTGGTTCGTATGAAAAAATACAAGAATTTTTAAGATTTTTAAACAATAGTACCTCCTTTTTAGAATTTACACATAAAGTCTCCCTGAAAAGATTACAATACTTGGATGTGGAGATATATAAAGAAAATAATTTAATTCTAAAGTATACAGGAAAAACACCTTCTCAAATTCATACTGGCACTTTAACAGTGTGCATACTTTGCACTGCAAAAAGAATATAGAGAAAGGTTAATTTGTTAGATCAAGCAGGATGACTTCATTTGATAAAGACTTTGAGAAGGAGGTGGAGACGCTAGAAATTATGTTTAAAGCTAGGAAATATCCTGATTCCATGACTGAACAAACAAAAAAAGTATGGGAAGGGAAAAAAGATAGGTTTAATCCCATTTTAGGGGTTAATTTTGAAAATGAAGTAAATAAACAACAGAAGGAAGAGAATTTTGGAAGGGCACTAGTCCTGGAATATATTGGCAGTACTAATATGACAAGGAAAGTCATGGAAACTGAGTGGAAAAGGTTTGTAAGTTTTACAGATTTAGAAAACATACCAAAAGACAATTTAAAAATTGTTTATAAAAATTCCCACAACCTGAAGAAACTAATAGAAAGTGACTTTGGGCAACTGAACCAAAGTATGAGAAGGAATGGAACATATAAATGTGGATTCTGTTCACAATGTACATATGTATACAATAAAGAAAATATAGTTTTAGAATGTAGGAGCTTGGTAATAAAAGGAAAAGAATTTTATTAATTGTGGTTCTAGTGCTCTAATATATTCAGCAGTATGTCAAATATGCTCTTGTTTTTACGTGGGAAAGACTGAAAGGAAACTAAAGAAAAGAATATATGAGCATTACTATGACATACACACTAAAAAAGAGACCAATGCTTTATATAAGCACCAACAAATATGTACAAAAGCCCATTATTTGTTTTTGTTTTAGAAAGGGTTAAAAAGGATATAACAGGAGGGTTGTGGGAAGAAAGTATTGAATATAGGAGGTATGGTGGCAGGTGACCTTACAAGCAAATGTATCACCAGGCTTGAATGAGAATATTTGCATAGCTCCCCTATTAAAATTAAGAGCTGCTAAATTGTAAAATTATAACATCTTCAGATAATATAGTGATGTCTTACATTGTTTTAAACACAAGATATATATATATATATATATATATATATATATATATATATATATATATATATATATATATATATATATATATATATATATATATATATATATATATATATATATATATTTTTATTATTAGCCTTTTTTAAGAAAACAGTAAAACATTTGTATGAAAGAGGTACATGATTAAGAAATTGGTTTTATATGTTTTTATATGTAATTATAGCTTATTTGCAGTACTACCTTTTAGCCACAAGACGGAGTTTAACATAAGAAATAATATGTAAACACATATAGGTGATAGATTTTAGTCTTTCGGCTTTTCCTGGTTAGGGGTCGCCACAGTGGAACTCCTGTCAGCTAATGATTGGCAGTGGACTTTTACGGTGCCGAGTTGCCAGCCCGACGCTCAACCTTCAAAGAAGGCATGCATTTACAAACATTTTTTGGATGACATTTGTATATTTTGGACAGACAGTAAAGACAGATTTTTGGATGTTTTGTCCTATTTAAAAAGTACCACCAATTTTTTGGATTTCACTTATAATTTTAATAGTCAAGAACTGATATATATGGACATTTCCCTCCACAAGATGGATAATTAATTTTATTCTAAAGTATACAGGAAAAAATACTTTCTCCAATTCCTACCTTCACTTCACCAGTGGTCATCCATTTTTGCTAAAAGGCCAGTTGGTAAGGATTAGTCGGATGACCTCACAGGACTATAACTTTAGAATGGAATGTGATTTTGTATGTGACATGCTCAGAGAAAGGGGTTACCCAGACAACTTAATTCATGATGTTACCATGGAGGTTGTAGAAGGAAGAAGGGGGAGATTTGCCCCCATTTTGGGAAACGATGAACCTACAACTATAGTAACTGAGAGTAACAATAAGAGTTCGACCAACTGGGATGAAGCTTACATTATGGATTACACCGGTGATTCTGGGGTCATCAAGCAGGTTATAACCAGGGAATGGGATAGATTTAGACAATTTTCCGATTTAGATATTGTATATAAACAACCTTTAAAATTTACATATAGAAAGGACATGAACATTAAGAATTTATTTGAGTTTGGGCGTGGCTCGAATTACAAAGGTAGACAAGGTAAAATGGGAACTTTCAAATGTGGGAACTGCTCACAGTGTCCACACATACGTAACAATTCATTCATAGATGTACAATGTAGAAATAGGAAAATTATGAGTACATGTTATTCCAATTGTAATACAAATGGAATTGTCTACCTAGCAACCTGCCAGATTTGTAACTCATTTTATGTAGGGAAGACGGAAAGAAAATTAAAATTGAGAATCTACGAACATTATTATGAAATTAAAAAGCAAAATGTCAGTAATGCTTTATTCCATCATAAACTAACATGTGAACAGACCTCCTTTACATTTTTTGTTTTGGAAGTTGTACCCAAGGAGATTAGAGGGGGCATGTGGGAAGCCAAATTAGAATATCGAGAGTTATTTTGGCAGATTATCCTGGAAGCCACAAGAAGTCCAGCCTTGAATGATATGTTTTCCATTCTTCCAGTTCTCAAGTTAAGGGCTGCGAAATTGTAAAGTTCCACTAGATGGCAGGCTTGTATATATTTTTTAAAATGTGATTAAATGCACAAGCAAAGGTTAACATTATGGTGTATACTTAATAGTTCCTATACATTTTTAAAATCTTTTTCAAGGAAATGTATTATCTATTTACTGTGATATCGCCAGCATTGTGGAAATAAAACTGTTTGCTTTTATATCGGACTCAGGCCCTTATTTGGTTCTCCAGCGAAGTTTTGCATTTGGTTTTGGTGTGTTGTCTTGTTCGCTCTCATCTCGCCTTGTGGTCTTTAGTATTGTTGGTGGAGGTGGGAATTGGAGTGGTGGTTTTACCTGGTTTAACAATGAGTTGATAGTATGCCAAAACTTCTGAGGGTCTTTTGAGTGATTATTTCGGGCAGCAAGGAAATCATTCTGTTTATCCAGTTTGGTTTGTGTCTTGGCCTGATTTCTGAGTTGTTGGTAGTTTTGTTTGGATAGACTTCTAGTGTTTTCTCTTTTCTTTTCATGTCTCTTGGAATTTTTATAATTTCTTGGTGGTTTTTGTGCCTTGGTTGAACTTTTTGTGGATTTATCACTAAAAAATGGCATACATCCGAGTTTCAGACTTCACATCCTTCAGAAAATGCATTCCAACACAAATCCTGTTATTTGAACAACTTTCTAAGTTTATAAGAGCAATACTTAAAATCTGTCCTTACTTTTGGGCCTTTATCCCCCCATTATTTTTGGACCTTTGTCCAGATTTCTTGTACTAAGAGTTTGAGAAGTATGTTGTGATTACACTTATCAGGATGGATCACATGAGTCACACTTCAGTCATTTGCCAGTTCTGGTAACTCACTTAATTCTTAATGACTTCTGTCATAATAAACAATTACAATTCCTTGAGAAGCCTGGATGAGCTCGACCTATAACATTTTATTCTTCACCAGGAGTGCTGTGATTTAGATTTAGTTTGCTCCAAATAGGCTGGGATTTGACACATGGGGTATCACACTGAGCAGAGGTGGGCCCTGTTTACTGGTATTATTTGACATGCTGATGTGGGACTCAAAACTTATCTTCAGAAGCAACAGAAATATGTTGTAAAACATTATATAGTTCACAATTCTGGGATATAAGCATCTTGATTTTTTAATAGCTCTAAATCGATGTTGAAGAAGAGAGGTCTGTCAAGAAGTAACAAACATTTTGTCACCAGTGCACACAATTATGATTAAAAGACCATAAGTGGAAATTGTCAAAATTATTTTTTTTATGCTGGCCCCCTGCTACATAGTATAACCACCTTAGAGGTGACCATTGCATGGAAAAAAGGTAACTACTTGACTTATTATAAAAGTCATTGAGTATTTGCTACAGACAGATAAAGCCCTGACAACACCCCAGGTGAACTTAGATTAATTAGAAGTTTGGGTATCTGAAAGCACTGGAATAGGAGGTTGTGCATGCTCATCCTGGAGGGAAGGGTGGGGCAGAGTATGGCATGGGAGTTTGGGTATGCTCATCCTGGAGGGAAGGGTGGAGCAGAGTATGGCATGGCAGGTTACCACTATCCTTTAGAGGATCAGCATTGCAGTGGGCATCTTGGGAGTGGGTTTTTGGCTCACCATGTCACCACTGAGTAGTAGTCACTATTAGCAAGTGCACTGTACTGTGGTCCCACCGGATATAGGCACTGTGAGTTGCTGCAGTGATACAGATAACCTTTCTCCCTACACAGGGGTGCAGTTAGGAACTTACAAAAATGCTCTCATTACCGGGGTAATGATAAGAACCTAATCTGCCCAAAGTTGGCTTGAATGCTGGCAATCAGGATAGCTCTTACACAGCCAATTTAGGGATTCACCACTGCTAAGGGGTAAATGAGCTCCAGTCTGATAAAGGAGGTTTGATGCTTAGCAGGCAGAGGGGGGGAAACACCTAAAAAGAAAAGAAAACTGAAATACATACCTTTTTTAATTCTTCTGCAAGTTGGAGAAAAGCAATTTATATTACATGAGCACTCCTATTTGAATAATGTAGTTTGGAGGAAAACACAACCCCCATGAGCAGAAAATGAAATAATATAAATTTATGATCATGCCTTCATTCATGCATTAAGTAGCACTAATGTGTCATACATCAGTGTGAGTGGCAGCTGTCTATCCAGGAACAAGACCCAATCCCTCAAGTACTGACATGTCAGAAAACAAAAAGTGATGCAAACAACAAACAGTGAATTCTGAAAATTACTTTTCACTTTAAAAGCATTTTTTGCAGGGGAGCTTTGAACATTTACTCCCAGTACAGGTCACTGTACCCCCACAACCCCTACTACTTACAAATACTAGCTCTGACCCTAGCAGAGAGCTCTGAAGTATCGTAGTCTTGGAATTAGTATATATTTTTCCTGATTTACACTTTCAGTTCCACCATTCTGAGGACTGCAGCTATATTTCAACAGGCAACCCAGAGAGCTAGTGTTTTTTAAGAATTTGTTCAGCCCCCCAAAAAAATAAGGAATGATAGTATTAATGCACAATTTACGATTGCTTAAATAATTTCTCTGTAGTTGTTTATAATATTTGCGTGACTGCTATCCTATGTCCTTTCTTATTCTTCTGTCAAGGTTCATTTATCGGCTATTTCATCACTTCTGCCCATGGATCCTCCTCCTCTTTCAAGACAGTCTCATGTCAAAATGTTCTTGAAAGAGGTTTTGCATAAGAGGTCTCCAAGTAAACTGGTGGTCCCTCCTTGGGATCTTAAATTTGTGTTAGAGAAGCTAACACTTGTTCCACTTGAACCAGCTAATCTGGCTGACTTAAGTTCTTAACATGATAAACAGTTTTACTGATTGCTCTGACCACACCAAAAAGGATATCTGAGCATTGCCATGGGGTTCTTTAAGTACTGTGGACCTCACTACTGTATAATTAAATGGCTATAGCTATTATCAAATAAATAAATAAAAAAACAGACTCTGATGAAGTCTATAAAGGTGAAAACACTAAGTTGTGCTTTTGTGTGATTACTTTGTGACTATTTGTCAATAAATCATTCTGTTTTAATTTCTGGTTTGTTTGTGGTTTAGTGTTTATTTATTTATTTAAATGTGTTGACCGGGAGTGTCCGACTGGACGTAGGTCCATTTTCAGTGGAGGCCCAGGGAGAAAAGCTCCACAGTTAAAATAAACAGACAGTAGTTACATTGGATTACATAGCGATTAACAATTTAACATAGCAATTACTTACAACATATTTACAGATGAAGAACATAGTACATCAGTAGACAACTAGAATCTTTATCTGTGAAGTACATAACAGACATTAACAAATGTTACAATGAGAAGTTCCTGCTGTATAATAAGTACTAGGCTTAGGAGCATCTGAGCTTGCTATAATCAAAGTAGTTGGTGAAGTGGAAAGAAAGGTAGTGGTTGGATGGGGTGGATGATATTAGAGTGGGAGTTGCAAGGGCATAGCCAGCATGTTTTTAGGTGCACTTTTAGTAAAGTTTTGAAGTGGGTGCATGATGTTACGGAGGTAATTGTGGGTGGGAGTGAGTTCCATAATTTGGCTATGGCACAAGAGAATAGTGCTTCACCAGCAGAGTTATTGGCTTTAGTGAACTGCAAGTGATTTTTGTTGCTGGATCTTAGTGATCTGGTGGTGCAATAGGGTTGGAGTAGATTCTGGAGGGATGGGACATTTAGTGGATTGTATACTAGTTTGTGGGTGAGTGAGAGTTGATACCACTGAAGGAGGTGAGGGAGTTTAAGCCAGCCCAGTTCAGCAAGTGAGAGACAGTGGTGACTACGGTAGGATGCCCCTGTGGCGAATTTGGTGATTTTGTTGTAGCAGGTCTCTAGCTTGTTTAGATCACATTGCCTTAGGTTGGTATATATTGGAGAGGCATAAAGTAGGATGGAGATAAGGTGGGAATTTGCTATTGAAATCTTTGCTGCTTTGGTGAGAAATTGCTTATTTCTGTAAAACGCTCCTAGTTTTTTGTGGACTTTTTTAATGGTCATGGATATGTGAATGTCAAATTTTAGTTTATTGTCTATTACCACTCCTAGCAATTTGGTGTGTTCAGTTGGGTATATAGTGGTGTTGTATTTTGCTGTGATGTTAAAGTGAGAGTTGTTTTGAGTATGTTTGGTGGGTTGGAAGATGAGTAGTTTAGTTTTGTTTGGGTTGAGTATTAATTGGGCATTGGATAACCATGTTTCAACAGAGGAAAAGGCTTCCTGTGTGACCTTTTGCAGTTTTGGTAGGGACTGGGCTGAGCAGATGATGGTCAAGTCATCTGCGTATTGTATGAGTGTGCCATGTTTGGTGGCAGAGGCTAGATTATTGGTGTAAACAGAGAAGAGTAGGGGTCCAAGGATGGATCCTTGGAGAACCCCTATGGAGACAGGTAGTTGGGGAGATATGTCATTTTGCCATACAATGGATTGTTGGCGGTCAGACAGGTAACTCTGAAACCAGTTGGTGACTGATTGTGAGAAGGATAGGTTATTGAGGACAGAGATAAGTTGTTTGTGTGGGACCATGTCAAATGCTTTAGATAGGTCTAGGAAAGTAGCAGAGGAGAGATGGCTATTGTTTTTATGCTGAAGGATAGTGTTAGTAAAGGAGAGTAAGGCAGTGGTGGTGCTATGGTTTGGTTGGAAACCATGCTGAGTACTGGAAAGGAGGTTGTTAGTAAGGAGATAGTCTGAGACTTGAGACTGTATGCATATTTCTAGTATTTTGGAGAGTGGAGAGAGAATAGCTATGGGGCGGTAACTGGTTAGTTCTGCGGAGGGTCCATCTTTGTGGAGGAGAATTATATGTGATACTTTCCACAGTGTGGGAACGTAACTTTCTGACAGAGATTGGTTAATCAAGATGGATACTGGGTAGGCCAGAGCATCAGCTGAGATTTGTAGGTATTCACTTGGGAGGTTGCCTGCTGCTAATTTGCTGGGTTTAAGTTTAGTTAAGAGTTTTTTTATGTTGGAGGTAGGTACAGGAGAAAAAGAGAAGGCAGTGAGGAGATTACTAATTGAAGGTGTGGGATGGAGGGGAGGGGGGTTGTGTTATTTAGCTAGTGATAGTATGGTTTGGGTGAAGTGTGTGTTGAATGAGGTAACAATATTTTGTTTTTTTTAAAACAGGTTTATTGTTTTAACATACAAGAGAAATATCATAACAATTTTATACAAGTAATTAAAAATAGATATGATTATAACATTCAACAAAACAACTAAAGTATTTACAAAGACATCCACTACAATCAGATCAATTAATTAAACTAAAATACCATGCTATTGAAATTAGGATTTTTTAAACAAATTTTGTAAATTATCCCATACAATATAATAAGATGTTTTTCTAGTTGTTCTTGACCTAATTGTGTTTATTTCCATATGGCACACTATATTCATAACATTTTTAAATTCATTGAACGAAGGAGGTGTATCTGAAATCCAATTTCTGGTTATTATTTTCCTAGCCACTGCTAGAATAGACCATAACAAGGGAAGCTTAACCTTTTAACACTTTGAGGAACAGGTGTGTTGAATAATATAAGAGATTTAGAAATAATGAAATTATCTGTAAAAAGAGCCTGCAAAAATTCATTAACTGACTTCCAGTATTCTTTCAATTTTATACAGTCATAAAACATATGAGCCCAGTCAGCATTAATTTCTACATTACATCTCTTACATAGATTATCTTTATTATTTATTTTATTCATCATCAAAGGTGTATAAAAAGATCTATGTAAAAATTTCCATGTATAAAGTCTCCAGACAATGGAAGACATACTTCTACAGGCAGATTCCAATATATATTGTTTATCTTGTTGATTTGGTGGGTCCCCATTAATAGAAGTGAAATAATTCCAGTATGTATCTACACTGTAAAAAGTTTCTTGTCTGATAATTTTATGTATGTATGAAAGTTTACCTTTATCAGAAACTTTATGTTGTAAATTTAATATCAAGTAATCAATCAGTGTTGTAATAGATTCTTTAACTGTTATAGACATTAGAACTATTCTATCAATGAGATGTTGTCTAAAGGTCTGAACCTCTAACCAGCAAGTTTCTCTTAGATCAAATTCTTGTTTTAAGAAATCTAGATTTTAACTTTATTATCAGATATCAACTGATACCAGTACTTTAGATCATTATCTATAGCTAAATGAGTTCCTTCAGAAGTAGATGACAAAAGCATACCCTGAGTATACATTATAGGGAATATAATAAAATTCCATTCCCTATACTTAGGGTGCATGAATATAAAGTTACGATATCTAATAATAATATTTAATGGGTGACAAACCATATGTTTAGGTGTAATAGGTGAAGTACAAAATTCCTTTAGTAACCATAACATGGAGTTATTTACAATCATATTTTTATGTGTTAAGGAGATTTTCATGAAGTGCATACTAATTAGCTCCCAATAATCTTTCCATTTTGCGACATATGACTGATCTATTAATAAAGTAATAACTTTTACAATAGAAGAGATAGTATATAAATTAAAGTCTGGAAAAGAAATACCTCCTTGAGACCAGCTATTAGTATGTTTCTTCAATGCAATCCTAGGTCTATTAGGTGCCCATAGGAAATTTAACATTAGTGTATTCAGTTTCTTGATAATTATTTTTGTAGGTGGAAGTATTATTGATTGTATTAAGTATAAAATCTTGGGGAATATTATCATTTTAATAATTGTAAGTTTCTCCTCCATAGTAAAAAACATATTATTCCAGGTATTAAAAAGATTTTGTATATTAAGAAAACAGGTATTATAATTATTATATATAATAGATTTAATATCTTTAGATAGTATTATACCTAAATAAGTTATCTGACCTGAATTGGGTACATATTTAGTAAAATCACTAATGAGAATATTTTTTCGTGTATATATAGGTAGTATTTTAGTTTTTTCTTCATTGAATATTAAACCAGAAATGCTTTTAAAATTCATCATTTTATCAAATAGAGACTGCATAGAAGAATTAGATCCTGCTGATGTAATTAGAACATCATCTGCAAAAATTGAATTTTGGATGTTGTATTTTCATCTATTTCAAAACCCTCTATGTCAGTACTGTTTCTGATCAAATTAGCCCAAGGCTCCATTACTAAAGTGAATAATAGTGGAGAAAGTGGACATCCTTGTTTTGTACCTTTAAGAATGGGTATTTTTGTGAAACATATGTTCCTACCTTAATATAAGCCAACGTTCCTTTGTATAAATGCTCAATTAGATTTACAAATGCATCTGAGAAGTTTGTGCACTTCAGTAAGGTAAACAGATAGTCCCAACTTACTGAATCAAATGCTGAACTTATATCAAGACTAATAAGTGTTAAATCTTTCTTTTCCTATTTGCAAAATCAATTAATGTTAAAGTTCTTCTTATATTATCAAAAGTATTTCTATTTACAATGAAGCCTGTCTGATCTATATCTATAATGCCGGAATGATTGTCTTCAATCTATCAGCAAAAATACTCATAAACATTTTATAATCAACATTAAGTAATGAAATGGGCGATATGAAGTACATCTAGTTGGATCTTTATTAGGTTTTAAAATTGGCGAAATAAATGTATATTGCCAAGATGGGGGGGGGGTTATTAACTCAGTTTGAGCCAAAATAAAAATCTTATGTATTAATGAATATGTACTTTTAGAAAGGATTTTATATATCTCTGGTATAATACCATCATTACCTGGTGCTTTGTTTGATTTAAGCTTATTTATTTGTGTAATAACCTCTGTATATGAAATACTTTTGTCCAATAGTTTAATCTGTTGTTTATTAAGCTTTTTATTCATGTTTGTGGTTATAAACTCCTTTATTTTATCTTTAGGTTCCATTTTAATGTTATTATTGTTAATATTGTGAAAGTGATTTCTAAATTCATCTAGTATTTCTGGTAGACTAGAAACATTCTTCTTTTTCCTTAGAGAAAAGATTTCTTTGATATGGTTTTGTTTATTCAACCTTTTGTTTTATTTTTAAGTCTATGTAAGTATTTGGGGCTTATTGAGTAAGACAAAAACTTGTATTTCTCTAGAGTTATTTTAACTTTATGAGTTAAAATTTCTTTGTATTTCTCATTTAGTTTGTTTATTTCTTCAATGACTTTCTTATCCATAATATTTTCTTTATTATTATGTTTATGAGTCTAATTTACTTTGAATATCTAACAATTCCTTATCCCAAGATTTCCTTTTATTATTATACCATCTTATACTTTGTCCATATAGATATGATTTTAAGGCATCCCAAACATAGACAATGGAGACTTCAGGAGTATTATTTATGTCTAGAAAATGTTGTACTTCTGAAAGTATATATTCTTTATAGTCTTTTAGTTGAGTTAAGTATGCTGGTATCCTTTTGATCTGAACATTATGAGTATTTTTATCATGAATTCAAAACAATTGAATTATGATCAGATATAGGACATGAAATGATTTTGGAATTAATTAAATCTGTTACCATCTGGTTAGAAATAAAGACCCTATCTATTTTTGAATAAGTTTTGTATCTGTTAGAAAAAAGGTGTATGGTAATGATTTTGAATCTATCTGATTATTAATATCATTCAAATGATAAGAATTAGCAAAATCATTTAAATGTTTTGCATTAGATGTAATTCTTCTTTTTCCTATAGTGGTAGTATCACTTTCATGTAGTATACAATTAAAGTCACCAGCTAAAATAATATCTCCTATAGAGAATGATATGATCTTATCAAGATGATGTTTCACTGTATTAATACCAATTCCAGGTATCCAATATACATTAATTAAAGTGTAAGTCTTCCCATTAATTTGTATTGTAACCATACAAAACATTCCTTTGTCATCCTGATAAGACTTAATGGTTTTAGGAATGGGCATACATTTATTCCATAAAATAGCCACTCCTCTTTCATTCCTGAGTGTGCTCTGAACTAACCAATACTGTATATTTGTTTGTGGCTAGTTTATCAATATCTTTTTTCAAGAGATGGGTTTCTTGCAGGAAGACTAAGTTGGCCTTATGTAAATTAATGTATCTAATTAGGCTTGCCCTTTTACACGGATTATTCAATCCATTAATGTTTAAAGAAATTCCTTTTAAAGATGTCATTTGGCATTTTTAAAACTTAAGAATCTTATGATCAAAATAACAAATAACAACATAAGTAATGTTACATCTCCTCCTTTAGGTGTACCTTTAAATATAGCTGTATTTATTGAATCTCTAATGGGATTTTGTATAGGATTCAATTTTGTTTGTAGTGACAATGAGTGTATAAAATATATTGTGGATGTCAAAACTATATACATATAACAATGAACAAGTGAAAATAATGTAAGGATTAAACCTTGCATCCAGCCTGGAGTTAAAAACTCCAACTTAGAGTAGTATTTACCACTCAAGTTAACCCCTACCCTAAGCAGCAGTCCCTCAGCTACCACCTTATCAATTTAATACTGGTTATATTTAACTTAAATTAACAGCTTTCAATTCAATTATCTAGCAAGACAAGACTACACATTTGATAAAACAGCATCATATAAACTAAAATAAACTTTTTAAAAACTATTCATACTACTATGTACATCTATGTAATATAATACACTTGTATTCAAATAGCATTCAAATAAACTTGATATTAGGAACCAAGAGGAGAGAGAAATAAAAGACGTGAAAGAGGGAGAGAGAGTGAAAGAAAGAGAAAAAAAAAAGGAAGGCATATTTACATATTAATTTATTCAAAGTATGTAAAAATAAGTTCTAACATTCATTTAAATCAAAAACTTTGGCTAATATGGTTCAGACATTACATATATTAAGATGCATCTATTTTCTGTCATGTAAATGCAGTCAACAGCTTCCAAAAAAACCTTGAATTGCTTGCATATGAGCATTTTACTCATACTCATTATTGTCAATAGAATAAAATATTATATTTATAGAAGTTGTTATAAATCATACTGCATAGTTATGCAAATTCTCAGAAACACTTGCATTATTGTAAAAAAAAAACATCTGTATTTTGTATGTCTATACTACTGCTTTAAAATATATCACAAGACAATTTCTTCCAGAATATAGTTATAAAGTTATTTATGCTTGTCAATCAGATGAATTAAATGAGTTATAGTAATGTATATGTTTGGAACATAAGTTTTGAACACAGATTAGTATGCTGCAGTCAAGTAGATTTTCAAAAACACTTGAACAAATGTTTCATTTTCTATGCCTTCTAAAAATAAGACATTTACTTAATACAAGAAACTGCATCATTTAAAATCATTATAACTGACATATTTTATGAATTATAACATAGATATTTAAGTAATTATATAAAATAACTCACATTTAAATGTCAAAGAGTTCATTTTCCTTCACATAGTCGCATTTGCATCAGTTCTACTTCCTAGTAGAGTGTTCTTCCTGAATCTGTGATGTGTCAGTGTGATATCTGGGTCAAAGGTCAGATTGACTGCTTTCAGCTTCTCTGTGAGAATTCTGAGAGTTGAAGCTTTTGAAACAGCATGAGGACACTGTTCATGAAGTAGCCCACATCCCAGATTGTCTCCCTTAACATTTTGGCAGGAAACTTGTTAAAAACCAGTGACAGACATTCATTTAGCAGTGTAAATGCATCTAAACATGACAAAACCTTCGCAATGTATTTTACAGGTTATTACAGCCTCTATGTAAGTGAAATTAAGCCCAAAGTTATTAATAGGTAATAAAACTCAATATTATTGTCCCAACTCAATTTTTATGCAAATCTTATTATTTACTGTGTCTATATGATCAAAAGCATTTCTATATATTAATATGAGAAAGAAAATAAAGAGAAAGAATAAAGAAAAGAAAAAGAGACTAGAAAATAAAAGAGTGTAAGGCAGAAATAAAAAAAATGTAAGAGAAAGCTATAAGAAGTATATACAATGGAATATTACTTACTGTTTATATTAATAGAGTTAAAATAAAACATATTATTTACTATTATTTAGTTCTAATTATTATTAGTTAAAGCATGACATATTATTTACAACCAAGCATAGGCAGTATAATCAAGAAAGTATAATTAGGAATAGCATTTGAAGAACATATAAACTTTTTACAAGGAATAAATATGTTATTATTCTATTTATCATATTTTCATTACTCTTCTCTCCCTGCCCTCCCCCACCATTTACCCACTACATAATCTAAATAGAATGTCATTGTTTAAACAAAGAAAAGAAGAAAGGAGAAAAAAAAGAAAAAAAATGTATCAAATTACTGACCTTACTTCTCTTTTTCAGAAAGAGAAACAAATTGAATAATAGCTTGTTATTAGTTCCTCAGATATTTTGACTGGTTATGAAACAAAACATTTCTTTGCACACAGAGAATAACTTTGATTAAATCTTTTTCAGAACATTTGTGGCTTTCTGGAAATGCAGGAACTATATTTAAAACGATTAATAATGAAGTAAAATGATGAGAGAAAAAAAGAAAAAAACATAGAACAAATCATTTGTTCTTTAGTCTCTTCTTCTTCTCAGAAGTCTTCCACAAAGTTTCAGTTGCCAGTCTCTTTAATGAAGGACTAGCCCATTCCATTTCCTCTATTTTATCCAAAATCTTATTTTTTTGATAAACAGTAAAGCAGAGTCTAAGTCATCAAACATTTTAGGACCATCAGGAAGGAAGATTTTTAGCTTGGCAGGAAACAGAAGGTATGTTTTAAACTGTGCTTTTTTAAGCTCCCTTATTAGTGGCAGAAAAACTTTTCTTTTAGCTATTACCAAGGGAGAATAGTCATTGTCAAAACGCACAGTTGTCTCATTAAACTTAACAGGAGCTTTAGCCCAAGCAGATTTAAGAACCATCTCTTTATCAAAGATGATAGAAATCTAACTATAACTGATCTAGGATAGTTTTTGTTAGAGTTAGTATTAGCTATAGATCTGTGTGCTCTTTTGATACCAAAAGAGAATGCTTCTGGTAAGTCTAAAGTTTTAGGGAGCCATGTTGTTAAAAAAGAAGTAATATTGTTACCTTCAATATTTTCTGGCAGTCCAAAAATCATAATGTTATTGCGCCTAGATCTATTTTCCAAGTCATCCAGCTTTGTTTGTAAATGTGTATTTTGTTTCAGCAGAAACTCAATGTTGATTTCCTCTTCTTGGATTCTATTTTCCATGTCATTCACAGCTTCTTCTATGCCTGTCATCTGGACCTTCTGTTGTTGCAGGTCTATATGTAACAAGTCTATTTGTTTTGTAGTTTTTTCTATGAAGGTATCAATTTTAGTATCCATTTTATCCATCTTAGCAGTAAGTTGCTGGATTATAGTTATCAGAGACTGAAGTTCTTTCTTGATGCTGGAGCCTTGAGAATTTGTCTTACTGGAACTCATTTCAGACTGATAAACTGACAGGAAAATTTCCAATGTGATTTCTGACAGGAATATTGTTAAAATTTCCTTTCTTTTTTAGATATAGTTCAAGAACTATACAAAACAAATATATTTAGAAAGAAAATTACTTCAAAAATTAATTTTTTAAGTAATTAATTCCTGTCAGTGTAATGAAATTGGTGGAGCTGAAGAAATCTGCTGCTATCCTGTGTTCATCCTTGGCCACGCCCCAAAAATATTTTCTGAGGAGTGAGGGATGTTAGGAGGAGGGGTACTGACTTTACCTGGGTGGAGGATGGAGTTTATGGAGGACCAGAATTGTTTGGGGCTGTGTTGTGAGGAGTCTAGGGCAGACTAGTAGTATTGGAATTTGTCTTGTTTTATTAGCTTTTTGAATCTATTGCGTAGTTCTTGGAATTTCTGTCTAGTTGAGGAGGTTTTGGTTTTGCGCCAGTGCTCCCAGGCTTTATCCCTGTTTTTCATTTCTGACTTAGTGGTTTTCTGTAGCCATGGGGAGGATTGTGCTTTGGTTCTGGAAAATCTTATGGGGGCATGGTAATTAAGGATGTTCAGGAAGGTAGTATTAAAAAATTCAACTGCGTCATCTAGACTGAGGTACTTTAGAGGATGCCAGTTACATTCTTTGAGGGATGAGATGAATGTGAGTGGGTTAAAGTTTAGTTTTTTACTTATTTGATGGTAGATGACAGGTTTAGCTTGGTATAGGTATTTTTTGAGTAGGAATGTTGGGGAGTGATCACTGAGTCTATCTGATAAGCAGCCTGTTATATATGACTGGGGGCTCTTACTGACTAGTATCCAATCCAGGGTAATGTGCTTGCTGGAGTTTTTATTTATCCTGGTTGGTGACTGGACTAGTTGGGTAAAGCCATGAAGGTGTACATGATGGGTTGGATTGTTGCCAGAACAGGATTGCCAATCAATATTGAAATCACCTAAGATGATAGTTTCTTGGGGGAGATGGTGGGTAGACCAGCTGAGGAGGTTTTCTAGTGGAGGGATGTTTTGGCCAGGTGGGAAGTAGCATCCATCTATGTTGATGGTTTTGTTTTGGTTAATTTTGAGGTTGGTATATATTATTTCTTCATTGCCTATTTGTGGAGCTGATGATTTTAAGATCTGGATGTTTAGATGCTGTTTAAATATTATAGCTACACCACCTCCTTTTTTGTTTAGCTGGTCTACTCTTAGTATGCCGTAACCTGTAGGGAGTATTTGCTCACTGGTAATGTGAGGTTTTAGCCAGGTTTCTGTCAGGATGACTATGTCTGGGGAGTACAAGTCTATGGTGGCATGGAGTTCATGGACTTTGTTGGATATACTTCTAATATTTAGGCTTAGTAGAAGGAAGTCACTTGGCTTTCTATTGGCTATAATATGGGAGAAGTTGTGGTTTCTAGTCTGATTATGAGGACTGGGGTTGGAGATGGTAGGACCAGGGTTGGGGTGGATGTCTCCACTTAGAGCTAGTTTTGATATGCATGAGATTATTAGTTTTCTCAGTTTTTGAATGTGTTTGTTTATAAGGGAAAGTTTATGATTGTGCTCTGTGGGTAATAGGTATGGTGGGAGGGTTACTATGTTAAGTTGTAGGGATGCTTTATGTTTGAGTAATATAGTTGGTAGAATATGTGGGGGGTGCATAGGGATGGTTCTTGAGCTGGTGGGAGGGGAGCTGAGTGTGGGTGATACATGAGTGGTGGTGTGAGTAGTAGTACAGTGGTAGTGGTTGAGTGGTGGAATGATGGAGCTTTGGTAGGATGTAAGATATGCAAGGAGAGTGCATGCAGTGAGCATAGGTAAGGTATGCTTGTACATGTTAGTTGAGGAGGTGTGATAGTAGTGGGGATTTTATTTATTTTTATTTATTATTTTTTTTTATTTTTTTAGTTTTTTATTATCAGGTAAATGTTTGGTAAGTTTCTTAATATATGAGTCAGTATACATGTGTGCTGATTTGGTGGCCGTGGTGATGCAACAGTTAGCATTGTCGCCTCACAGCAAGAGGTTCTCTGGTTCAATTCTTGGCTGGGTGCCTTCTGTGCAGAGTCTCTGTGTCCTCCCTGCGGTCATGTGGATTTTCTCCAGGTGCTCTGGTTTCCTCCCACATCCCAAAGACATGCTGTAGGTGGATTGGACACTCTAAATTGGCCTGAGGTGTAAGTGTGTGCCTCCTGTGGAAGGTTGGGCTGGCAACGTGACACAATAAACCTCCACTGCCAATTGTTCTGCTGTTGTGACCCCTAACCAGGAAAAGTAGAAAGGATGCATGTGTGCTGATTGCCACAGAGTCTCTTTTTCTATAAACCAAAATCTGCACATTTTATTAAGACAAATTTGAGTGTATTCATTTTTAAATACAGCTGTGGCAGTAAAGGGTAACTGATATTTAGATACAGCTACTAACATACCGGGATGAGCTTGTGGACCACTTACAAATTACTCTGTATATTTCTGGACAGCATTTCTATGGTGGGTATAGGTTACTGAGCTGTCTTTAGCCATGAGCCCACATTTCTGCAGTGAGATGACACAGGTGATAGGCACCTTTAAAAAATGCCGCTTTTTAAACCTTTTTGGAATTGAAAACAGCATGGCTTTAGCCTTACCTAGATTCACAGTGAATACTTTTTGTTGAAAGATCTACAGACATTAGAAAGGCCTTTTTGTGGCCGACACTGAGTTATTAGCTAGTTAGGGAACAGTTCTTATGAATATCAGGTCATTGCATACCGCACAACTTATTTTTCAACAATTCTGGACACAGCAAAAATAATGGAGGGGATAAAGGCCCCAAATCAGGGACATGTTATAAATATTATTTAAATTCACTTAAAAGGTTAATATAACAACATGTGTTGCATCAACATGCATTTTCTGTACAATAATAAATACAAAACTCTAATGGCTGGCATTGTTGACTGACTATAACATAACTAATGAAAAAAAAACTCCAGAGACACACCATGACAAACAGAGCCGACCTGATTTTTACCTTTTTATTCACACAAAGAGCACAGAACAATGGCCAGTAAGCGCTTTCACATTTCTCCGAATGCTGCTTCAGACTTAAAAAGTACTCCTTCTATATTACATCAATATAAAGGCAGGTTTAACCAGCTTGCACCAATCAAAATCATCCCCTTACATTGTTAATTAATGCAGTAATCAAAAATCAATTAAATCATCTCTGCCTAGTAATGCTTACAATACTGAAGAATGTAGTATGTCATCCCATCACAATGCATATAGAAAGCATATGCAAATGTGTGCATGCAATAAAATCAAACATATATATATATATATATATATATATATATATATATATATATATATATATATATATATATATATATATATTTTATTTATATATATATATATATATATATATATATATATATACACACACACACACACACACACACACACACACACACACACACACACACACACATACACACACACACACACACACACACACACACACACATACACACACACACACACACACTAACTAATAAAATGTGCATAGAAAATATATATAACAAGATCCAACCATTGACATATAAAATATGGGCATTCATATAAATGTACTACATCTAAAACATGTTTATTCTGGCCATTTAACATTCATAATGTCAGTAAAATTTCATTACCATAAAAATCTGCTTTTCCATATAAAAACTACTATTCCATAAAAACTTCATACTAGTGTATATCTAAAAACATGCATTCATACTTGTGTACCAAGGTAATAAATAGGGGTCTGCCCATTAAAAGTGACTAGTGAGTAAAGGGTCTATCATTAAGGAAGGGTTTCAGTGAAACCCTATCATTTAGGCTGTGTAACTTATCTGCTTGTAACCTCAGGCTCCATCTAGCTTCCTGCTTCTCAGTATGGTTCCTGACATCACCTAACCTCACTGTTTTGTATATTAATTCCTTCACCGTAAACTGAAACTTGTATCTGTATGCATCACATGTCTTGCGAGAGCGTTACTCTCACCTTCTTCTCTACTGATGGCATAAATGTGTTCCCTCACACACTTTCTCATCATTCTATTGGTTTTGCCAACATAGAAGCAACTACATTTCTGACATACAGCTAGATACACGAGATGCCCTGTCTTACAGTCTGCATATATCTTAAAAGAAAATACATGGCCTGTGTCACGGTGAACAAATTCCTTGCTCCCAGACATGAAACTGCAATGGTTGCATGACCTACATGGAAACGTCCCTACTCTGACAGATCTGGTCCTATCCCTTCCAGTCTTCTCATAGCACAATATCCTTTTCAATGACTGAGTATTCCTGTATGTAAGATTCGGTGTATTCCCTGCTTCTTCTTTGACTTTAGTGTCCAAAGTGAGTATGTGCCAATTATTATGAATGATCTCCTTAATCTTTCTACTGTTGTTTGGGTAGAGTATGACTATCCTATTGATATTACCAGTACCTCTGGTTCCATTAGTCTCTGTACATAATCTCTCTCTGTTCCTCTTAATGTATGGTTTACCTGTGGTATCCCTTCCGGTCACAATCTCATCATGAATATCATCAGTTTATAGCTATGGTACCCTCTCTTCTTAAATTCATTCTCTAAACTGTCTAACCTGAGCTGAAGCACAGAATCTTCACTGGTGAGCCTGAAGGCCCTTAAGGCTTGACCTTTAACTATATTTCAGTAGATGTGTGGAGGGTGCATGCTTGTGCGATGTAACAATGCATTCTTCCTACAAGTCTTCCTAAACATCTCTGTCTTTATCCCTTCATCTTGTTTGCATACTAACACATCTAGAAATTCTATCTCTTTCTTGGGCCAATTCCCTGTAAAAGAGAGAAAAGTGGTAGTGCCATTTATATTCTCTATGAAACTTTTTAAACTATCCTCATCACCCCTCCAAACCAAAAAACATCATCTACAAAGCATTTACAGTATTTGATCTGAGCTGTATACTATGTATTCTGCATCACAAAGGTATCCTCCCAATACGCCATTATCAAATTGGCATAAGAACTGGCGCACAGAGTCCACATCGCTACACCTTTCAACTGTAGGAAATAGTTGTCACTGAAACCCTTCCTTAAAGATAGACCCTTTACTCACTAGTCACTTTTAATGGGCAGACCCCTATTTATTACCTTGGTACACAAGTATGAATGCATGTTTTTATATATACACTAGTATGAAGTTTTTATGGAATAGTAGGTTTTTATATGGGATAGCAGATTTTTATGGTAATGAAATTTTACTGACATTATGAATGTTAAATGGCCAGAATAAACATGTTTTTAGATGTAGGGCATTTATATGAATGCCCATATTTTATATGTCAATGGTTGGATCTTGTTATATATATTTTCTATGCACATTTTATTAGTTAGTGTATATAAATATATATATATATATATATATATATATATATATATATATATGTTTGATTTTATTGCATGCACACATTTGCATATGCTTTCTATATGCATTGTGATGTGATGACACACTACATTCTTCAGTATTGTAAGCATTACTAGGCAGAGATGACTTAATTGATTTTTGATTACTGCATTAATTAACAATGTAATGGGATGATTTTGATTGGTGAAAGCTGGTTAAACCTGCCTTTATATTGATGTAATATAGAAGGAGTACTTTTTAAGTCTGAAGAAGCGTTCAGAGAAATGTGAAAGCGCTTACTGGCCATTGTTCTGTGCTCTTTGTGTGAATAAAAAGGTTCATAGGATCTTAGATCATAGGTTAGTACTAGGCTAACTGCCCTTGCGAGCCATTTTAAGCCTAGCCAATTATCCCCTGTGAGATTCAAACCCTGTACCTTGTGTTTGTAAGGCAAACACCTTAACCATTAAGCCACCCTCCCAACCCAGTGTTCTATTGGTTGCATGACCTACATGGAAACGTCCCTACTCTGACAGGTTTTCATCAGGTCGGCTCCATTTGTCGTGGTGTGCCTCTGGAGTTTTTTTCATTGAATTTGTTCTTTTGCTTATCAGGGGCACTTTATCCAGAGCTGTGTTCTGTTTGCCTTGATTATAACATAACTGAGTAAAAAATAAAAAATGTTATCAGAGACGAGGCAAAAATAAAAGGGCAAATAAAATGTAACACATTTTAATCATCCTATGAGCTTCCTAGTTGAAGCTGTTAGTAAGCTGTTAGTACATATCCCACATTTTGCCCATTTGTTCCACATTATGAGAGGCGGTCTTCCACATTCTGCAGATGGAAGGTTGAGAGCTATGGACTGCAAAGCAGGAGCAATTAGTCACAGTGGATGTTTAGCGTGTATGTGTGCAGGGACTTACACATGTGAGGGTTCATGTGACATTCAAGCATTTTACTGAAAAATAACTTTAAAATCTTCTTAATTGAAATCTGTGGTATGTTTAGAGAATGAATTCTTCTACATAGTGTGTTAATGTGCAGGAAACAACTGTTAAGTCAAGTTAGGGACACACCCATGGCAGCTTTGAGAGCCCCAATTATGCTTGTCTGTGCAGGACTCATGAAATACAAACCTGCTTTCTGTTTGTAAAATTCATTTAAATAGTGTTGTGTTTTGCAGATGCTTTGTAGAACATCTGTTCTTGATGTGTTCTCCTGATAAGTGTCAATTACGGAATGTTTTAAACTACTGGAAGAGGTAAACAACAGCCTTAAGTCATAAATCAATTACAGTGATACTTGCATACCATTTTGACATGTTGGCTGTTCAAAGAGAGGGCAGCGATCTTCAAACAAGTTTCTATAACAAACTTATTAAATGAAATTCTGTGCTTTGTGAAACATTAGAGGTATTAACATCTAGTTACCGCTCAACTGGTTAGCTCAAAGAATCTGAACAAAGTAAAACATAATTGGGAGGGAGAGAGAAAGGATGAAAAATAGGGGCAATTTTTAAATATTGCCCTTATAAACTAAGAAGGTTAATAGGATAACAGTTTTTGCATTGTTGTGCATTTTATGAAGTGTATGAAGTCTGAAACTCAAACTTCTGTCATTAATTAGTGACCGTAGTTCTCAATAATTTGTCAGAAAAAAATATGGGGGCTAGACCAAACATATGAGGCAAAAATCTGAACATTTTGGGAAAATCTGTTTAAACCAATGGTAAAAACATGGGGAGTAAAATTTATAGTGCAGTATAGAACAGAGCAGGGCTAAAGTCATTAAGGACTACTGCCTGTAAACTCATATGTTATTATGTATTTATCTGTCATTCTTTATTCCAAATCAGGATTAGATGTAACACCGAGAGATGTTTGCTATATACTATCTTCAGTGAAAAATGTCATACTGATGGACCAGAGATGATTTGTATATTGATAGTTTTTTTAGACATGACTAAGAAAAAAATAATTATATATATATATATATATATATAAATATATATATATATATGTGTGTGTGTATGTGTGTGTGTGTGTGTGTGTGTGTGTGTGTGTGTGTGCGCGCATGTATGTGTGTGTATATATATATATATCTATATATATATATATATATATATATATATATATATATATAAAAGGTTTACTATCATTTTGTCGATCGCAACTTGTGCGATTTTCATTTGTGCGGAAATGTCAATTCGCACTAAGTAAACACGAATACCACAATGTCGA
>NC_056737.1:1080012199-1080092199 GCF_019279795.1 Protopterus annectens
AAGAACATAATACATTGATACCGCACTTCATGTGATAATATTTTGTTGTTTATTATTTGAACTATGTATGTTGGACCTTTTCTCCCCAGGCCTCCTCTGAAAATGGGATTTATGCCCATTCAGACTTTCCCGGTAAACAAATGCCAAATAAATAAATAAATATAGTTATTATTTTGCTAACACAACAGAGAGTAACTTGAAAGGAACCATATTCTTGTTTAGCCTCAGACAAGGACACTTATGGCCAACACTCCTCCAATCACAATCCTTGATATGATGATTGTCTTAATAAAAGTGCAATAAAAGGAGCGCTACAGATTACAGTTTCTTCACCTTCACATCCACTAGCTAGAATCTCACAACCTAGACTGTCATCTCAGGAGACCTCACCCAGTGGATGCTACCATACGAAAGCATCACTTACACCTTTGCACTTCTAGAATGTTCCCTAAAGCATTACAGTTCTGAGAAAATAACTTTGTAGCTCTTTTGTAACTATATATAGTTCAGGAAAGTTTAAAACACAACAAATGTTGAAACAACTACATTTGCTGTCTCAGAGGGCATAGTTCCCTAGTTTGGTTCATGATTGGGGTGCTTTCTGTAGGGAATTTACGTTGTATTCACTTGTATGCATGGAATTTTGCCAAGATCTGTAGTTTTTCCACATTTTAAATATATGTTAACAAGTGGACTGGCAATGCTAAACTGGCACTGCGTTTGTGAATGTGTCTGCCTCACAGAAGACTGGTACCATTTGGTCTGGTTCTTGCCTTCCACTCATTGCTTGACAGGCTCTGACCTCCCATTATCCTGAGATGGGTATAATAAGTACAGAAGTACTTTCTTATATTACACAAACCACAGCAAATGAAGTAAAATAAAATAAAAAAACAATGTCATCATTCTCACCTGAGAACTACTTGCAGCAAATCTCAAAATGAATGACCATACCACTGTCACAGTTGCAGCCATCTACATTCCTCTAGGGGACAACATATCTCTGCTTGAAAACATACTTTCTTTTTTTTTCACAAAATATTCCTACTGAAACCATCCTCCTAGGGGATGTCAATATTTACTGGTTAACACTCTCCAATCCAAACTCCAAAATTCATATTAATTCATATTAACTTATGTGGCTTTTCTCAGCTTATCACCCATCCAACTCATTCAGATAATACTCACACCACAAGCAGTCTTATTGACTGGGTACTTGTTTCTCAACCTTCAAAATACCATAACCCCCAAAGCCTACCTAACACCCTAAGTGATCACTCACCAGTAAAAGTGCTTAGGTTCTCTCTCCACCTATATAAACCACCAACCAGATCTATTATCTGTTGCAAACTCTCTAATTTCAACTCAGAAACATTCAGTGACCTCCTTTCTAAAGTTAATTGTAATTTTCTTAATATACTTCCTCTTGACAAAGCAGTACTACTGTTCAACTCAACCTTTCTCAGTATCTTAGACTCTCTTGCTCCCACACGAACCATATGCATTAAATCGAACATATCCCCTTGGCTATGAAAACCTATTCTCATCCTTATGAAAAGTAGAGACAAATTATGGAAAAAATGATCACAAACCAAACTCCCCGCCAACTTGCAAAAGTATAAAGAACTCAGAAACCTGACAAAAAACACATAAAGTTAAAAAGGACTTCTACTTCAACCCACGAACTGCCGTAAAATCAAACTCAAAGAAATTCTGGAACTCCATTAACCAAATACTACATCCCAAGGAAAAAACTATCTTACACTTGTTGAAGGTTTACCAGTGGAAAAGTGAAGCAAATGAAGAGAAAGACCTCTGGTATTCTACCACAGCAAAAATCCACCACGATAGAGTCCTGTGTCAAACAGCAAGCAAATTTAATGAAAAAAGTAAAAACAGCATTAAAATTCCATAGTGATAAAATGATAAGCGCTTTCGGCTATTTAGCCTTCTTCAGATCATTATCTTTTGGTAGCAATGCTTAGTATTTATACTAAAAACTAACCAATAAGGTTTAAAATCAATTGACTTCTAAACCAATCATGTCAATTCATTCTTAGTCTTTATTAGAATATCCAGTAATCTTTCTTTGCACTACTAAGTAACCCACTGGCACCAAAATTATGCTAATATACTATGTTGGCCCATCCTGCTTCAGCTATATACTAATATGCACTTCTCTGCCTAGATTTTTACTGGCTATAAGTGCTGAATGTATCATTCCAATAGATTTAGTTTTACATAGCTTCCCTGTTTCCACTTTGCTGCCATCCAGTGGCCAAAGTGTAATACTAGCTTTTTAAAAGTTTTTCAGAAGCATTTGTTTTATTTTTCTTTGTTTGTCATATTTAAACTTACTATAATTAACTTCAACTAACAGGTCACCTTTCTAGCATTTTTATATAAAATCTTCTTTTACAGTTATCTATTTCTCCAGATATATGAAACAATTCTTATCTATGAGTACCAAACTATTAAAATATTACTGACACATAGTTTAGTAGTCATAGATAAGAATCTTTAAAAAGGTAGTATTACACTTTGGCCACTTGATGGCAGCAAAGTGGAAACAAGGAAGTCATGCAATAAAAATGGAAAGAAATGCTTTTGAAAAACTTTTAAAAAGCTAGTATTACACTTTGGCCACTGGATGGCAGCAAAGTGGAAACAGAGAAGCTATGTAAAACTAAATCTATTGGAATGATACAGTCGGCACTTATAGCCAGTAAAAATCTAGGCAGAGAAGTACATATTAGCATACAGCTGAAGCAGGATGGGCCAGCATAGTATATTAGCATAATTTTGGCGCCAATTTTAAATCATAGCTATTGGCTACTTAGTAGTGCAAAGAAAGATTACTGGATATTCTAATAAAGACTAAGAATGAATTGACATGATTGGTTTAGAAGTCAATTGATTTTAAACCTTATTGGTTAGTTTTTAGTATAAATGCTAAGCATTGCTACCAAAAGATAATAATCTGAAGAAGGCTAAATAGCTGAAAGTGCTTATCGTTTTATCACTATGGAATTTTAATGCTGTTTTTACTTTTTTTCATTAAATTTGCTTGCTGTTTGACACGGGACTCTATCGTGGTGGATTTTTGCTGTGGTGGAATACCAGAGGTCTTTTTCTTCAAATACTACATCACAGTAATCCGAGTCCCCCAAATCCTTGCCATGATAAAACACCAAAAGAAATTGCCACGATGTTTAATTCCTACTTTACTGACTCTATATCTAAGCTTCTTAACCCTAACTTAAATTCAACTTCTGCCTCCCACTTCACTATACCTGTCTCTACTACAACCCCCTCAAACACCTTCTCCCTCAAACCAGTACCCACTAGCTACATCTAAATTTTACTCTCTAACTTAAAACCTCGCTCTGCATCTACTGACAGCATTCCTCCTACCTTTCTTCAACTAGCAGCTGAGTCTCTTGCTCTGTCAGTATCTATCTTAATTAATCACTCCATTTCAGAAGCAAAAGTCCCAACCATATGGAAACAATTCCGCATTGTTCCAATACACAAAGGAGGTAACTCCTCTAATAGCTCTAACTTTTGACCAATTGCTATTCTCTCTCCACTGTGTAAGGTTCTTGAGAAGTGTATACATAAACAGGTTATGCAATACTTAACACAGGAAAATCTTCTAATACCCACTCAACATGGCTTCAGACCCAAACATAGTATCCCATCAGCTCTTCTATCCTTTCTTAACACAGTCTCATTAGCCAGGGATGACCATAAACTGATTTCTTGCTTATTATTGGACCTGTCAAAAGCTTTTGACACAGTTTCTCACCCTGTTCTATTGAACAAACTAGACAATCTTAACTTCTTCTCCATTACTGTCGCTTGGTTCTCCAGCTACCTCTCTGACAGATCCCAATCAGTGAAATGGCAGTCTGCACTGTCCCTTCCTCTCCCAGTCAAAATGGGGGTTCCCCAAGGATCAATCCTAGGGCATTTACTTTTTAATATTTTTACTAATCAACTCTATACTTCCTGTCCTCAGTCATCACTTGTCCAATATGCTGATGACTCTACTGTTACTACAGTTGCTAACTCTCCCTCTCAGCTTTACTCTGCTACCCAAACATCCTTTAACTCATTGGAAACATGGCTCTCTTACAACCAGCTCATCCTCAACCCTCAAAAAACTAAGATGTTACTCTTCCTCCCAAAAAACTTTGAAAATATAAAACCCTCCTTTACCATACTATCCCTTAACAACACTCCTATTCAAGTAGAACCTAGCACCAAACTACTAGGAATAATCATCGATGACCAACTAAAATTTGACATACATGTCAATAACTGTATCAAAAAGACTCACCAGAAACTAGGACTGCCCTACAGAACAAGAAAATTCCTATCCTCCGAAGCGAAGGTTACTCTCTCCCATTCTTACCTTCTGCCCAGTCTAATGTATGGCTCTCAGATTCTTACAAATCTCAACTCATCCCTCCTGACTAAATTCAAAACTACCTATAACAAGGTGGCTCATTTTGCTGCTCAACAAACCTACAAATCCCATCACTGCATCTCTTTAAAACTTCTAAACTGATTAGAACTACCCCACCAACTTCTCCTCCATCAGCTCCAGATCATTCACGTTATCCTATACCAACCTTCCTACTGTCCAACTCCATCTCCACTCATCTCCCACCACTCTCCCACCAGACAACCACAAAGTTCTAACCAAAATCTGCTCCAGATCTACAAACCCAAAACCAAATTCGGATGTAACATCTATAGTTACCACCCTGCAATCACCTGGAATAAACTTCCTCTAGATATTAGGACCTTCACCAACCCAAAACAATTCTAGGCTGCTACCAAGGACTACCTTATAAATCACTGGTCATGCCACTGCACACAGCCGCCTTAACCTTCTTTTCCTCTCAGCCCTCCATCCAACCCATCCTCTTAACAATTCTCACTCTCTCGTCCTATCTCTCCTGAATTTTCCTTAACTTCTCCTTTCATTTAACTACCTGAGAAAAGCTAAAGAATTCTCCTTACAACTAATAACAAGTAGCTGTACCTACCTGATTCAACTTACCCTCATACCTTCCATGCTTTTGTAACCTCTTTCTCTTCTCTTCCCATCTATTTACTGCTTCTTACTTTCTTTAGCTTCTGATGCATGCCAAATCATGTGTACTACATTTATTGTACTTACTACATCATCATAAATTATAACTGCTTAATAACTTTTATATAATGAATATTGTTTATCTGTTTGTAATTGTTTATTGTAACATAATGGAGCTTTTCTCCCTGGGTCTCTGCTGAAAAAGGGCTTTCTGCTCAGACAGACTAACCCGGCCAACAAATGTAAAATAAATAAATAAATAAAATAAAACAACAGGCTGCTGACCCAAAAGATATTACTTAATCACACTTTAGCGCCTCGACTCAACAGCCTTCAAGAAGTAAAAAATAATCCCAAACAAACCCTTATATACAAATCATACCAAGAATTACTTAATTATGCAATAAAACAATTAAATCAAATATTTCCAATTTACTTCACAATTAAGACCTTAAGGCACTAAGGTATTATATTTCAATATAAAAACATTGTCTTTTAATATAAAATTATCCCCCACTTTAGTTTGTATTTTTTCAAAAACTGTACCTTGTAATAATAAAAAGTCACTGTTATGTTCTTTAAAATGGACTGCACCAGTACCTTCCAGTTTTTGCTTCCTAATATCCCTGACATGCTCCTGTAACCTTGTTCTAAACATCCTCTTACTCCCCCCAATATAGAACAGGTTATAGCAACATCTAAGAGCATAAATAATGCTCTCAGTAATGCAAGAAAAAATTAAAGTTGGACAAAATCTAACATTATTTATCTTTGTAAAACAGCATACCATAAATTGACAAATATTACAATTATTACAGGGAGTAGTACCTAACACAACTGGAGATCTAATAATATTAACATCAGGAGACACACAATAAGCTTGAACAAGCATATCTTTCAAATTTTGTCCACATCTATATCAAATAAAAGGCGCATTATAAAATATTGTACAGAGTTCCCTATCACTCATAAGAAATTTCCAATAATATTTTAACACTTCCCCTCTTTTTTTCACTTAAAATATTATAAGTCATAACAAAATACATTATTTTTTCTTTTCTATAAACTACTTTTCTGTCATTAAAAATATTATTTTTCTTTTTTGACCATCAAGGCCTGCAATTGTTTGTAGGGCCTTATTAATCACATCATAGTCATACCCCTTATTCAAGAACATACTAACTGTTCTCAAAATTTCATCATGGAGATCATTTTTGTTATTAGAAATTCTATGCAATCATAATAATTCCCCATAAGGTAAAGATGCAATTAAATGGAGGAGATGACAACTACCACCATGTAAATATTGGACCCCATCCAAAAATTTTCTATGTATGGACGTTCATCACTTTCAAAACCCTTCAAACATACATCTAAAAATGTAACTTCACTACCTCATTGCAACCCATTAAAAGCCAAATTATATACATTTTTATGTAAATCAACCACAACATTTTCTACCTCATTTTGACCATCCTGATAGATAAAAATTAAATCATCAATGTCTCTATAATAGTATAAAACATATTTTTTCATAAATTCATGTTGATATAAATAATCCATTTCAAACAAAGCCATCATTAAATTTCCATACACGGGGGCAAAAGGTGGTCTCATGGCAGTACCTTGCAAATGATGGTACATGACATTATCAAAACTAAAATAATTATTCAAAAGACAGAAATATATTAACTCTATAATGCAATTAGAGACAGGGCTATCACCCAAAAAATGATATAATTCTCTTATACCATCTTTATGCCTGACGTTGGTATACAGATTTCTGTCATCTAAAGTAACCCAGTGCATTTTTTTATACCATTTAATCATATAATTTTTTTTTATTCAGGAAGTCAAAAGTATCTTTAATATAGGAAGAATTTTTTAAACAAAGGGGGGAAAAGAAAATTGTGCAATAAAATGCATATATTATGTAAAAAATAATTGCAAGCCAAGATAATTGGGTGCCCAGGAGGAGTCTTCATATCAATACTGCAACCCTCCACACTAAACTTCATTTCCATGTCTTCTTTTTAAAAGTAGACCAGTCTCAAACATTTCTCCAATAAACATTTACATTTTGTTAATGCACCACTATACAATCTAATATCACTTTTTTCATAAACCCTCTCATTATTGAGATGTTCAAAACACATCTGTACACACTGGGTGTGGTGCATAATAACTATCTTATTACCCTTATCAGAGAGTTTATAACCAGAACTTTTCTTGCACTCGCACTTTTTAAGGCCTTCTACTCTCCCTTTGTCAAATTATAACGTGCATGTTGTTTGTTTTTAATAAATTCTTCATATATCTTTTCAACTGAATAATTCAACATGGTTGCAAATTGCTTTATATGTTCATTATTATAAGGGGATATAAACTTACTTTTATATGAAATATTGGAAGTATCTAACAAACAATAGGCTTTAGAAACCACATCATCATTTACTTCCTCACATATGTCAAATTCACAAGAAAAGAAACTATCATCAGAAATATCAGATACCATCAATTTCTGATGCATTTTTACTCACTTTCTCTTCATAAAACAAAAATTAAATGCAACTTACGTACAAATTGGAAAATTTCCTGCTTTAAAACATATAAATGCGGTAATACTGTGGGTATAAATTTAAACCCAAATTTAAAACATTAACTTGTTCATTCTGTAGTGAGCACACTGATAAATTCACAGCAAAAGAATTAACTTTACATTCAGATTCCCAGATTCTCAAGGATGGCCTAACTTGTATTAATAAATGATGCCAGGACCATGGCCTTAAGCTAAATGCCAAGAAGTGTAGTATAGTGACCTTTGGTAAGCATGGACCTCCATGCACTTACCACATAGATGACACCCCTTTGAAAAGTGCCACAGTTATTAGGGACCTGGGCACTGTTTTGATAATGTGTTATCCTTTGATCACAATGTATGTACTATTGTTAGGTAATCCTTCTAGCTACACAAATTGATTTCCAAGGCTATAGTTTCTAAGTGTTGTTAAGTTATTTCCCTCTCTGCTCCTCCTTTATCAGATCCATAATAGGATCTAACCCCCCTTTTAATATGTATTTAGCTGGGCATATGACTCTTCTCAAAATACAGCAATGCTTCCTCATAGAAAAAAAAATCAAGGGCATGTATTTCATGTATTACATAGATAACCTTAAAGCACTTTTTCTCTACTCTGCTTCTTACAGACTTTTGAAGGGGACATTTGCTGGGCCTCCAAAGACTCAAATGATCCAGTCCTAAGCAATATCATACACATTTGCAAAACTAGCACCTTAAACACCCAGTTGAAGTGATTGAACTTCCATTGCAGCATATGCAGGACCTGCTAGTGAGACAAATATCTCTCAATGAATCCCTCTGCTATAGAATAGACTTATTTTAATGTCAGGCCCCTCAAACCCTTAATTGAAAGGGGAAGAAATTAGGTGGCAGTTACTTCATATTGTAGGGTACTGATGAAATGAGATCTTGAGGCCAGGCTCTGTGTTATTAGGTACTGACTATATGGGACCTTAAGGCCAGGCTGCAAATGATTTATCTAATCAGCAACTTAGTATAAACCTATGAACATGTGACCTGACTCTGAATGTACAGATGATAAAGCTTCAGTCCTTTTCCTGGTAGTTTCATGAGCCTTTAAGGGCCAGTTTCAACCTTCTTGTTCATGGTGTTCATTAGCCTTATTGAGGTTACTTCCAATGTTTTATACATTGTTTAAATGTTTGGGGGTTTGCTTATTTAAAGGATTGTGGGCCATCTTTAAATGTGAGAGGTGCTGTCATGGTTATAGAAAGAGCCAGTCTCCTCTTTTTTTTTAGCTGGACAGAAAGATGATGTTTGGGAAATACAAAATATAAGGGAGACAAAGTTAACAAACTCCTTGGGGGTGCTTGGTGTGATATTTTCTGTTCTTGATTTCACTGTGCTTTTCGGGGTTACTTGTTTTATGTCTCAGACACTTACTGTATAATGTAGCAAATATACTGTCTTACAGCCTGGAAGGGAAGGTGGACAGGTTGCTAGCAGTTTACCAATGGAAAAGGAAGAGTCCCAGTGTTGATTAGTGATATGGCCCAAATAATAGACTTCCTGGCATTTTCTCTGGAACTGCATAAAGCTAGGTGGTACTTTGTTTCCTGGCAGATGTCAGGGCCCTGGGACCAGAATTTTGTCTGAAAACTAAGGTTGGACATACTGAAAGCTTCTTCAGAAATTTGTAGACATGCAAGGTAGGCAGACATGGATGTTATGAAACCGGGACATTTCCTAACATTTAGTGTCACAAACTTTCTTTGTTAAAACAAACAAACCAGTGGAGGAGGAGAAAAACGCCAATGAATATCCACAAACTGAAGCTGTAAAGGCACAAAGTACCACGAAGTAGTGAAAACACAGGTTTATTAACGCAAAAAACTTTTGAGTATAACACGTTTTCGTTACACAATGCAACTTCCTCAGACAATATCAGGGAGGGGTCCCTGGGTATATATACACACACAGTTAATGAATGGATAGGTTAATTGATGGCAATTAACTTTTAAAAGAAACAAAAAATGATTTTAAAATATTTTAAGAACATTTAAAACAAGTTCCAGGACAAATGTACATAAAAAACAATCATATACTAGTACATTTATGCTGAGAATAAAATGAATACTGTTTGTATAAAATATAAAAACTTAAAAACAAGTTATATGTTGATAGCCTTAAGCTTCAGCAAAGGCTTAATAGAGATATAATCATTTAAACCAGGTTCTTTGTTTGATTCCAAAAGTATCTGCCAGTAAGTTTCCTGACATTCCAATTTCACCTGCCATGGTCCACCCCTTGGATCGTTGGTAACACTTTCTAACACAAAAAACTGAAATTTAGCTGTGGGGCATACTAGTGTGTGCCTATACAGAGCATTGGTGTTGTTCTTTTTTTGTATATCATACATATGCTCGTAGATTCTGCGTTTTAATGTACGTTCAGTTTTGCCCACATAGTATGCCGGGCAGTTTAGACAACAAGCTAAATAAACCACTCCATGGCTGTTACAATTGAAGTATGCTGTACCCTTGATAGTTTTATTTTTGACTGAAAGATGTATTTCTTCATTGTGCACTATATAAGAACACTGTGCACAGGATCCACATCTGTAAGTACCATTGCGTCTATGGGAAATATGACACTGAGAAAATCCTGTTTCCAGGATATTTTTTACATTTTTCCCCTTACGGAAAACAGTTCTAATATCCTTGCCATGTATGTTCTCTAGGTCAGTAATGTCCTTGAAAATGTCCCATTCCTTGCAAATAATGTCCCGGATGGGACCAGAATTTGCACTAAATTCTGTAATAAAAGCTTTTTTGTAATCTAATTGATTATTCAATCTATTAGGGACATTGACAGATGGTCCCAAGCCTAAAATAGGTCTAAACCTATCTTTTCTGTCCTCTTTGACTTGTTCCCATATGTTGTAAATAAACTCCTCAGGATAACCTCTGTCCCTAAACATTTGGAACAGTTTGTAACATTCTACTGAGAAGTCTTCATCATTAGAGGTAATTCGGGAAATTCTGACCAGTTGGCCCTTGATGATACCCCTTTTTTGATGCAAGGGATGTGAACTGTTAAAATGTATGTAACTATTAGAAAACGTAGGTTTTCTATAAACGGTGGATCGAAAAGAACCATGATCAATACTAAGAAGGACATTGAGATATTCAACCCTACCTTCATATATTTGATAAGTAAATGTTAGGAAATCTGTGGTAGATGCCAAAAATTCCATAAAATCCTTTATAACAGCTACGGGCCCTGTCCAAAAAATGCAGATATCATCCAAAAATCTAAAATAAGCTGTCCAGTGGTCCTTAAAGGGACTGTTTAGAACAAATTTATTTTCCCAGACAGAAAGAATAATATCTGCATAAGTTGGGGCACAGTTTGCCCCCATGGCAACACCTGAGGCTTGTTTGTAATACTCCCCTGAAAAGTAAATAAAATTGTTGTACAAAACTAATTCCATAAGTTCCAAAATTACAAAAATGTCATTGTTACTGATGTTAGGGCAGAGTGTAAGTGCTTCTTCCAACCATAGTAACCCTGTCTCGTGTGGTATCACAGAGAACAGGTCTACCACATCTATAGTCAGAAACTTTAAATCAGGAACTAAAAGTTCAGGAGTAACCTGTCTCAAAAATTCCCAGGAGTCTTTTAGTACGTGACCAGCCTTGGGCCACAAGCTCTTGAATTTCCAATCCAAGAACTTAGATAAAGGGGAGATCTTAGAACCTTGTGCAGCCACAATGGGCCTTAAAGGGGGATCCAAAATATCTTTGTGTACCTTGGGTACTCCGAAAATCGAAGGTACCCTAGGCTGAGTGTTATCCAAAAAAGTATAGGTACTATAATCAATGGCTTCTTGATCTAGTAAGTCTTTAATGGCTAAGTCAATTTTTCTATAGGCAATGTTAATTTCATTGAGGGATACTATACTGTATCTAGACTTGTTGTTTAGTATGGCATACATTTTGCCATCATATGTGACTTGGTCCATAATAACCGTGCCACCCCCTTTGTCTGGTTCCATGACTCTAACACTGGTATCTTCCCGGAGCTCATGCAACAAGGATTTTTCAGAAATAGACAAGTTGGATGAATATCTAGTTTTCCTGAGTTGGTTTCTGATTTTCTGTTCAATCCTGTTTTCCAGGTTTTTAAGTTATGGATGTAACGGAGGGTTAAAGGTAATAGGTCTATGTGGACGATTTTGGTTGAAAGATTCTCCATTCCCCAAAATGTTTTCAAGATTAATTTTTCTTATGAAAGATTTTAAATCAAGTATTACCTGGGTAACATTGCTGCACCTGTTGGGAATGTATTTGAATCCTTTCATAAACAACTCAAAATAAACATCAGTAACATTTAAATGACTATAGTTATAAATAGTGTATCCTTCCTTAGTGCAAACAAGGTCATGAGTGTCAGGTATGGTTTTATTGCCAATTTCTGTAGTTTCTAATCCCAAAATTGGACTTGAGTTGGAAAATTGTTCCTGTTGTTCCTCGTCCCTTCCCTGTAATAATGATGTTTGGGGGAAAAAGACTGGTCCTGATACACTTTACGTTGATTATGTATCCTCTCGGATCTCCTAGGGAGTGGTTCTTGTCCCTGACCCTGAAAACCCTCTGTTTCAGGTACAAAGTCATGAGGTGTAGTGTTAGAAGCTGAACCCTGTTTGTGTGTATTATGATACTGAAATTTACTGGAAGGTGGAGCAGGATACTGGCATCCCTCATCATACTCTCTAACATCTCTGTGTAGTTTTTTATACTTTCTTTGTAGAATTTCATTGCATTTACTATCAACATCTTTTCTAATTTGGTAGTATTTCTTTTTTTCTTTTTCAACCTGAAACATTAAATCACTAGTGACAACCTGGTTAATAGTTTCTATGTCCTTGTCTAATAGTGCAATTTCCTTCTCATTCTTTTTAATAATGGCTTGCACAATCTCAAGCCCACATTTGTCAAAGGCATTAATGAGTTCAACATAAAATTCGCTACCTACAATGACATTGTTAGGGTATTTGTGAACCCTAAGTCCTTTAGGAACAATGCGTTTATCGAGACATTCATTAAGGTACATATTGTCTAATAGCAAACTGCGGTACCTGTATAATGAAGTCTCGAGTGTAGATAAAGAGTCTTTAAAACTGCATCCCTGGTTGGCGTTTGGAATGCCTTTACGATTATAATCAAAACTGGGAACTTCCTTGTACCAGTCCTGGAACGAGGTAGGTGGTGTATTGTGAGTTCCATTGTTGTCATGCGCTCCCAAAGAACGTTCATTACCCGCCTGCAAGGCTAGTGGTGTTCTGAAGAAATCTTCAGCAGATTGATGACGTCCTCGGCTAGTCGACGGGAAAGAACCATCGATGTTGGAAGGAGCAGGGGTGTTTTTAGAACCTCGGGCTTCCTGTAGAGTAGGATTAGCAGTTTTAGAAATCATTTGTTGCAAGCCTTGTCCCAAATGCAAAAGAATGTCAATGAGTTGACTCAGCTGGCCAGTGAGTTTAACTTTCTTTGTTTTTAAGGGTGTATGCCAAAATGTCAACTTAATAAATGTTGACTAAGGATCGTAAGCCTGTCCCACTTTAAAAAATTGATCCAATGTCTTTTTTCATCCAATTCAACCTTTGGGTTATTGGATCCAACTGGATCTGTCCTCAGTGCCTTTAGAAGCTGTTGATCCAGGGCTGTAACTCCTCACCTACCCATAATGCCTCTCTTCCTCCAAATACCTCAGAGCTCGTTTGCCACTTGATCAAGAAGGTAAAGTTTTTGCAGGCACTAATTGATAGTCAGAAACTAATAGCCCATTTTCTTTCTGTGCTTTTTTGGCAGTCTATTCCTTTGTTTCTTTTACCTCCCCTATTATTTATAGCTAAACCTAAAAATATATAGATGCATATCCTTTCCTTCTTTGTCTGACTCTTCTGACTCAGAAAGTTAATTTGTTTTAATATTGAAATATCTTGTTACTATTTCTATTTTCAGTGTTTAAATAGTTTTCTGGTTAGTGTTTCTTCCCTTTAGTATTTCAGACTGTCCTGTGTGATGATACATTGCTATCTATATGGCAGACAAGGTTCAAGATTTCAAAAAATGTATAGCCTAGGACTTCAAAGATGGCTGCACGTTGAGTAACAGCTTAATTTAAGATATCCCAGTATAAAAACAGAAACTCAGATGAGAGAGCCAGTAAACTCATATTTTTGGCTAAATTTCACTAACTACCTAGTAAGTGCACTGCCTGGATGCTAGCAAAAAAGAAATTCAGAGAACCTGAAACGAAATCAACCACTAAAGGTGAGAAAAAAAAAAACACTGACTGGAAAGAATTCAGCAGCTGTTCATCAAAAAGCAATGCAAGTTCCAGCTTTCATGCAAGACATGACTTCCAGTAACCTAGAGGAAAAAAATAAGTCAAATGTAGTCAGAGCTGATTAAAATAAAAGAAGCACTAAAGAAGTACATTAACACAAATGACAAAAGGCTGAAAGAATAGTGGAAGCTTTAAAAATATATTCAGATAAGGTGATAAAACTGCAAACATCAGAGGTCAAAATGAAGAAAATGTTGGCTGAATATGAAACTGCTCAAGAAGAGATTTTTTAAAAATAATACAATTAGAGTACAGAGCACACAGGGAAAACCTGAGATTTTCTGCTGTACCAAAATAGCACAATTAAGCAACTGGACTGGTATTCCACAGCAGGGGTTGTTAATTAAAAGGGCACATTGTGTGTATGCCCCAAACCTGATCATGAGAAAGCAACCTAAACCTTTAATAGTATAGATGCAAGCCTACCAGCAGAAGGAATTGATTCTGCCAAAACTGTGGCAGAAGGACAAAGCACTAAAAGTGGGAGACAGTAAAGTGTGTGAAATGATTACTCACTGTACACCAGGCAGAAGAGAAGAGAATGTATTTCGCTAGTCAGGGAATGTCAATAAGCTGTCATGAGAATCAAGCTGCTATATCCAGCTATTTTCAAAATATTCTTTCCTAAAGGGACAAAATAATTTTTTGATGCAGAACATGCTAAGGAGGAAATACAAAAGTTTGTCCAATAAAAAGTTAATTATGAAACAAAAGGTGATTCTGCTTCTTGTTCTTCTAGTAATAAAGATCACAGCAAGACTGTGCCATTGAAATCTTTTCCAACATTTCAATGGAAAATGTTTGGGAGACAGATAAAAGCACACAAGTTGACTAGAAGAACTGGGAGTACATTGGAAATGAAGCAAAGACTGGGTTTGGGAGATGGAGATCAACAGGAATAAAACTAGCAACTCAGAAATTAACAAATAAATGTGGGATTACAAAGCATTAATTATATTTGTGAAATGTGATAGAACAAGAAAACCTGGAGATATTGGACTTTGTTAAAATTGTAGGGGACTCTAAAGCATATGCCCTACTTTATGCCTTTAATGTTTGCTAGAATATTTAAGAGGGGGTAAGAGGAAGTAAATAGTTAACTGTAAGTAAAATAAAATTTTGTTCTTAAAAGTAGTGTTTTTATAATGCATTATATATCTGCATGATATAAAGTAAAGTTTTATCAGTTATTTTCCAGTGTAATAGGGATACTAAAATAAACAGGTGCCCCTGTTTTTTTTTCCTTCTTCTTTCTTTCTTTCTCTTTGTTCAGTTTTAAGAAATGTAAGCACTGCAATGTAAAAAAGAAGGAATGTCTGGTCAAAAGAGCAGGATACAAGAAAAAAATATATGTGCTTTTTTCACTCTTGCATAGTGGGATGACAGGATTAAGGCCCTTGACTTGATCTAATAACAAGTTTTAAGAGAAAGAAAATAAATAAAAAAGAACATTCCCTGGGATTCAGTAAGCATTTTATTCCATGCAGGAACAGTGTAGCTACTCCTGCACGGAATATGGCTGCCGAGCGATCCAGTAAATTACTTTTTTGACATGCACAAGCCTGCTTGCACTATTCCTGCACGGATACCACTGCATAATGCTAATTACCTCATTTGCTGATGAAAACCATGCAAATGAGGTGAATTAATGATTCAGCAAGCAGGCATGCATCCGTGCAAGAATAGCGTTAGCTGCAGAAAAGTATTCGGCTACTAGTCGAATACATTTCTGCAAAAATGAAAACGGAGGCATGACAGCTCAAATAAAAGCATGCATTATAATCTTTATGCATGGCAAAGGCATGGCCATTGGCATGAAAAAGTGTTTCATTTTTATAAAAATAAAAGGTTTTTTTGCCAGTCTCGACCATTTAAGCATAAGGCAGCAGAGCGCAAATGGGATTGTGCTGAAAATAAAACAAAATGTGAAATTTTAAGGGAAATCTGCATTTTTGCCATTATAGTCTATGGCATGCAGAATCAAGACAATACCAGAGAACAGTGGTTGTTAAGGGGAAAGGCTCTGGGTAGTGCAGTAATTATGGACTAAGGCAGTAGGGTATGCAAATGAGGGAAAATTTACTGAATCACAAAAATATTCTAAGTGCCAGACTGCACCTAACCGTGTAGGTGCTATAACATGACAGTGTAAGCAGGAGGAGCAACAAACATGAAAAAGGGGTGTGTCATGCATGGTGTCAGCACATTGGAGCCCTATGGCCCCAGATAAGCTTAGCTAAGCACAGCTAAGCAAGGGGGTGTGTCTGCGGCTGTATTGATTTATTCTATGAAATAAAGAGCATGTTCGCTTCCAGGGAGGGTCATTTCTTTGTGTTTACATTACCTAAATGGGTTTGTGCAGCACGCACCGGGTCTAAAAAAAAAAAATGGAAGTAGCAGGACTGTTTACATTTGGGCACCAGGTTTGCGCGGTGCACCTTGGGGCTTAAAAGAGGTGGAAATGGAAAGGGAAAAAATGGAAAATAGCAGAATAAAAGCAATCAAGAGCAAATTAGCAGGTGGAATACATCATAATCAATCAATCATACAGACAGCATCTGAAGTGCAGCAGTATAAACTATGCAAACACCTTACAGTCTGTTTTTTCCCACAAACTCTGCACCATCGGTGTATACATGCGGGGGAATTTTAACTGGAAAAATGTTAGGGGCTGCCATTGCTTTGCTCTATCTGTATGTGCTAGAGGCTGAGGTTGGTGAGGAGGATAATGCTGACAACCACCACAGATCAAGGAGGAGGAGTGTTCAGACCCAAGGTAACTTACCAGGGGCTACATGATCTGGAGATAGTAGAATGCTACAGGGTAGACAGAGACATACTTTAGCAAATCATTGAGCAGTGCAGGCATCAACTCAGACCTAGAGCCAACAGAGGGGAATCCATCCCAGTGGATACCAAGGTATGTGTAGCTTTACGAATACTAGCTACAGGTACTTTCCAAAGACCTACTGGGGACATCATAGGGTTTCATAGGCATCTACATCCAGGGTACTCCACCATTTCCTGGATGCCATGCTACCACATGCCAGTGAGCACATTTACTTCCCTAACACCTGTGAGGAGAAGACCAGCAATATGCATCTCTTCCACCATGTAGCAGAATACCCAGAGGTACTAGGTGCAATAGACTGCACGCACATCCACATCAAAGCATCACCCGGTGAACAGGGTAGAATGTACACAAACCACAAGGGATTCCCCTCTGTCACCTGCCAGGTCATGTGCAATGCCCAGGACATTATCATGAATGTGTGTGCTGGCAGCCCTTGAAGCTATCACGACTCCCGCATCTGGCATTCTTCACAGATGTACCAGGCATTTGCCAGTGGGGGCATCCCGTATGGCCATCTGGTGGGGGAATGATGGCTATGCACTGGGGGGGATTCTGGCTATGCACTGGAGCTGTGAATGATGATGCCCATCAGAAATTCACACACACCCACACAAGAACACCACAATGAGGCACAAGCACAAACCAGGATCATTATAGAGTGTGTGCTTGGGATGCTCAAGTCATGGTTCCACTGCCTTGACATATCTGGTGAAGCCTTGCTGTACTCTCCAGCCACATGTGCACACATGTTCATAGTATGTGCCATGTTACACAATATGATCCTGTAGAAACAGCTGCAGCAGGGAAGGGCCACACAGCCCACCACCATTGCCAAGGTCCTCATAGGCACAGAGGGACTCAGAGGAGGAGGCCTCTGAGTCTGCTGCTGCAGGCAGAAGGAGGTGTGACCAGTATGTTCAGGCCTTGGCAAAGAGGCACCACATAGCACACACACTGACACTATAGGCACCCCAGGGACTGACACCTCTCCCTGACTTGCACACACAGTAAAATGAATGACACACAAACATCACATTACCTGTAACTTATAGGAAGTGTACTGTGTGCATCCAACATAGGCGGCCCTCAAGCACCATCCTCACAACTGCTGCAGACACAAGGTAAGTCAGTCTTCTTAACAATAAATGAATAGATTAATATGTTTTGGTAGCATCTCTATGGTAATACTGCATGAATGCAAGGGAATGGAGTGGCCTACTGGGATAGCAGCAGACAACTGACAGCTATGGGGGACACCAGGAAATGTCTGCCCAAAACTTGCCTCCCCACACTATGCAGTAGTACCCAAGGTGGCAAATCCCACTACAGTATATATGTGGGGACAACTAACTGGGGGGTCATAGGTCACAGTCATTAATGTCAGTGTGAGGTTCGCATACCTACCCCTCACACCCACAGAGCAAGTCAGCTGTAGAAAACCAGAGAGAAATGTTTGGTAAAGCCACACAAATGGTGGCAATGTTGAATCATCCCACCACAAACTCACACAGTGATAGCACAGCAGGCCTTGCAGTTGCAGTAAGGCTATAAAGGTTAAGAAGTCTGAAACTCAAATGTATGGCATTACAACCTGACCTCTGCTCTTTACTGATATGCCTCTAGTCCCCAAGACAGGGCAAAACAATATGATAAATGGAACCAAAATGTAAAGCAAATATCATCACAGTCTATGCAAATGTGTACAGCTGACTGGTGTGCCCCCATATACCCACAAAAATGCAGTAACATGTATGTTTGCATGGAAATAGCAGCATAGTACACATTAGCAGGGCTGTCCCAATACACATGAAAACATGCTGCCTGTTCACAATATGCAGGGGTCAATGATTTATGTGTATGTGTGGTTAATACTGTCAGGATCTGTCTAGCATGTTCTTCTGGAAATTGTCTTGTAGTGCCCTAGGTACAGTGCCATCTTTGACAAGGCCATGTGCAGATAACTGCAGTGCTAACTATTATGCATGTCACTGACACCCACTGCTCTGCCACTGGCATACCTAGAAGTCACAGTGCTATGTGGAATATACTTCACAGATAATGGATATCTTGAAGGATGTGTAGCCAAGGTGCTAAGGCTTTTGTGAATATAGTGCTTTTTTGTACTGTTGCCAGTGGTTATTTTCAATAATCCTTTTTTCTTATGTTTGCTTTTACATATAATGGACATGCCTACAGAGTAGAATGCACTCTGTACCCCCACCCATAACTCCCAAACTCTGACAGCAAGATGTCTGGACAAGGGCAGAAATAAAAGTGGAACAAAGGCACAATGATAGGCATTTTTGTGAATACCGCTCTTACATACTGAAAAAGTTGGTAGGGTGAGGGTTTTGCAGTAGTGGGAATTGTATGCAGGTTATGTAGTCTGAAACAGTAATGTCTGTCATTATTTTGTAACATCACTCTTCAATTATATGTAACTAACTTGCTATAAGAACACAAGTTTACATAGACAGGATGAAGCCTCTAGCCAAACACCTGGACAACCTGCCACAAAATGTACAGGTGAGAGGTATGGTCATGCAAGGATATGACATCTCAAGTTAGAAAGATACCACACAAGCAGGAGATCCCCAGCCAGTATATCACCAAGTTGCTGGACTGTTTACACAGTGCCTCATCACTCAACTGGCTGTAGCCACACTCACAAATGATCTTGTTGGGCAAGAATGTACATAGCTGCCCTTATAATATTGGTCTATGCATCATACAACTAGTATTCCTCTGGTAAAGCACTATGATGACCTGAGGATTTATGGCACTCAGTAATGACACAATACATTGCAGTGTCAGATTGCAGATATGTCAGAAAATGTCTGCTAAACAAACCTAGTACCACAAGGAAAGTCCTGTGTACTCCTGATAGGTATGGCTGTAGCACAAAAAAAAACAGGACTGGAGTACACCTATCCCTGGAATGGAGCCCTACTTTAACTATAAAAGGTCATACTGGGCATGCTCCTACACTTAGAGAATCACAGGACATGTTGGAACCCACATCAGAATATATGATTGTATTATGTATATATGTGCATAAAGACAGCTATGTACACTTTAACTATCCCCCCACACACACATCAGACAGGATTACCCTCAGCTAGCTGTAGGTGGCCCATATATGATATATCTGCATCTGTTGCATGAGATACACAGACATATATATAAGCAACAGATAACATATGTCAAGCATACACACATAGATGTGGGGAAGTGAGAGACAGACAGTGAGAGAGAGAGAGAGAGAGAGAGAGAGAGGGAGACACAGGAGGACACAGACAGAGTGAGTCACACATACGGATACCCTGAATGGCATACAGTGATGTCCTGCTGTGGACAGTGGCATACCATTTCTAAACAGTTGCATGTGTCAGCATAAAAGGTGAACCCCATTGTGTAATAGTAATGAAGTTGGGTTTATAATATCACATCACCTGCCAGTGTGTGTGTGTGTGTGTGTGTGTGTGTGTGTGTGTGTGTGTGTGTGTGTGTGTGTGTGTGTGTGTGTGTGTGTCCGTAGGTCTAGGTATTGGGAGACTGTTCCTCTCAGTACACTTCACATTGCCCTACTTCACAAGATCTGCTGCTGTCATTCATCTTAGAAGTACCATTGGACACCCATCAACCCTATAAGCTCTGTAGCACATGTGATAATTGCATAACACTATACTACAAATAGCTAGATAGGTAGGGGTTATAATCACAATGCTGTCACCTGTGTCAGTGTGTGTGACAGTTGTGTATGTGAGACTGAGGGAGTGTTTTTTGTAGGAGAAATGGTTTTAGGCCATTCTCACCCACAACACTTCCCAGTGCCCCACTTTATCAGTCCTGCTGATGACATTCCCTTTATCAGCACCTTTGGCCAGGTGTTAGCCTAGTAAGCTCCATAGTGTGTGCAATAATTGCGTAACACTATCATATGAATCACTAGATAGGCAGGGCTTCTACTTTCAGATCTGGCAAATTTGGGTGTATAAGTGTGTGTGTGTTTAAGTGTGTATGTTTGTAAGAAGAAGTATTTTGATAGGTTTCTCACCCACTGCCCTACTTTATCAGTCCTGCTGATATCATTCTCCTTATCAGCACCTTTGGCCAGTTGTCAGTCCAGTAAGCTCTGTAGCACATGAGGTAGCTGTGTAACACTATAGCACTATAGTACACATCACTAGATAGGAAGGGGTTCTAATCCCAATACTGGCAAGTAAGTGTGTGTGTGTTTGGGGTGAGAATCATATCATGTGTGGGTTATAGCATTTTGAGTTGTGTAGCACCCTATACACTTCCCATCACCCTACTTTACAAGGCCTGCTGATGTCATTCACCTTGGAAGTACCTTGGGACAAGGTGAAATCTTATAAGCTCCATGGCACATCTGATAACTACATACCACTACAGTAGAAATAACTAGATAGGTAGGGATTCTAATCTCAATACTGGCAACTGTGTTTTGGTGGGAATCATATCATGTGTGGGTTATACCATTTTGATGTGTGTACCATCCACGCCTGTTTACCACCTCCCAATGGCATTACTTTATATAGCATGTTAATGGAATCTGCCTTACATGCAGCATGTTAAACCATTGTACAGGCCATACCAGTCATCTGTACAGATGGCTATGAAATACCTGGATGTTTTCAACCTATATGTGGTCTGTGTCCCCTAACAATGGACATGTATGTGATACTGTTGCCAAATAGTTCACAGTTAGAGTACTGACACACATGCCAACATCATATATCATACCTGACTGAAACATGATGCTGATACAGCCTCTGTTACTCTATCACTTGTCCAGGCTTGCAGGAGAAAGAGATTACTCCATTTGCTATTTCTGGTGGGTTATCTCACCATGCATGAAGCCATTCACAACATTACGAGTTGTAAGAGGCAGTGGGTTATGTGTCACACATATAATCTATGTGGGGCATGTCATGTGTGTGTAGCACTATAGTACATTAAAGTGGATATTTAGCTTTACAAATCTGTCTATTGCCAATTGTGATTGTGTTACTGTATGCACATCCCCTGTGCCACTCTTTACTGTGTGTATGCAAAGGATATACCATTTTGTCTCTCTGTTCCACCCTGTGAACTCAGGAATACATACCACAAACCTGTCATACACAGTACCATGCATGCCCTCACCAACTGCATCAGGGTTGACTGTATGGGAAAGAAATGGCAGAGGTGACAGGTGCTGACACGTGAATCTGTTGGAGTCCATCTAATGGCTAAGCTTGTGAGGGACCTACTGACAGTACTCCAGTAACCTGTTCTGTATGTATGAGCCTGTGGTACTAAACAACATTGAGGTGACATGTCTGAAGGCTGCCTGTCTGTGACAAGGGATATGTACACAAGGTCACACTGTCTAACAACAGTGTCCATCACACACTGTTGCATGCATACACACCTGGTAAACGTACATATAAAGCTGTACCTTGGCTATGAAATGGTCGGTGTATCTCTACTCTGCCATACTCCATGTTGGTAATGTCTGCAGAGCGACAGCCTGCAGACACAAAGACACCTGGAACACAAACAGAATACAGCATGTCAGACTACATTTAGCCAGTGCTACTAACAGCAGTAATGCAACATGGCTAATAAGGTACGTACACCTTTATGTGTACCCATAACAAATGCAAGCAGACAGCACCTTACACAGTATTACATAGCTACACTGTACTATAATCACCCTGTGCATCAGACCCATATTATCTTGTCCATGTGTCAGTGGTATGGATGACAGGGATGTGGCACAGGTATCATTATATGCACAGGGTGTGGTGTGGGCTTGCCAGAGGCCTAGGCTGGGCCATACAGTTGACATCCATGTGTGTGCATTTGGAGGGGCATCCTATAGATGGGCTGTGGAGAGGTGCTGTGTGTGTCTGGAGGTGACCTGCTTGTGATACAGATGTGTGTGTATGTATGCACACAGTCATGCCATGTGGCTACCCTAGACAGAGGTATGTCGCACAGCTGTGGACTGTACAAGGCAGGGTGTCCAGTTCACCATCTTCGGCCACGGACATGGGAACTGGTCCTGGCAGGGGTCTCACTGGCACCACCAGGCCCAAGGCCAGATGCAGTACTGTTTCCTGATGGTGACTGCTGTCTGCTGGATCCATGTCCCTGATGGGACCAGCCAGAACCATGTTCCCATGGCCTGCTCTGTTGTGATCTGGACAGCAACCAAGGGGGTAGTGCTGGTGTCACTGCCACTACAGGAGTGTGAAGGTGCACAGCCTCGTAGACTCTCAGCTGATGTTGGTGCTGACCTACTTCGACATGGCCAATGCCCATCTACAACCACACGCTCTAGCACAGATATGCTACAGTTGATGATTGCTGAGGTCTCACCCCACCATATATTCATGACCTCAATATTTTGGCATGTGGCCTCCACAAGGTCATGTATGTCACCACATAAATCAGGAAGAGTTGCATCCAAAACCCTGAGTATTTGTCTGGTGTTGCATTCACTATGTGCCTGTGCATTAATGACAGCTCAAAACATGCATCTGGTGAAACCTGTTGTGGCACTTGTGACAGCAGCTTAATGAGCAGCAGTCCTCCTGCGAGCACCCCTGTCCATCCACCTGTATGGGACCTCACCTGCACTCTGGCTATGGCCAATGTCTACTCTCACACCTGCTATAATCACCAGACTAGCCTGTTCCATGCCAGCACCTGCCAACTGTCCATCATCTGTGGCTACTGGGGACGGGGCATGTGTGGGCATTGTGACTGTGTGTGGGGACATTGTGGATGACTGTGGGATGCTAACAGATGGCACAGGTTTAACCCCTGACACCACCTGTGCCTGACTATGACCATCATCATTGCCAGAGTCTGCAGAGACACTGACATCAGATTCTGAGCAGGAGGGACCATGATCAGCATGATCACCTGTGGGGGAAAGACAACATATATAAATTAATACCTGCACTATACCATTTGCTGCTACACACATGCACACACAAATGCATGCACATACAGGTGAGGTGGCAGACAGGCATTACACAAACCTCACAATAGCCAACTGGTGACATTCACAACACAGTCAGACCACTATATACACACCCTGGACAGGCCCTCAAAATCATGCAGTGTAGCCCTTTCCACTTACTGTTACTACTTATATACACCTCTCTGATATGTGAGTAATGTTAGTAGGTGATGGGCCTTCAAGTAGCACACACTGCACCCATGTACACATAATTGCTGTTCACCTGTATAGCACAGTGGCAAATCCTACAGAACATATCTCTGAACTGTGCAGAGTGTCACTGAATGTCTTCATGTGTGGCTCATATTTCTGTCCTGTTGGTCATAAATCCTGTGTTTGTCTGACACATTACTGGGATGATATGAGGACTGATGTCAATAATTAATGACATATTTTGAGTTTCACTCTTGAAAACCTGCAGTACATGTATGTTACAACAGAACCAGTTTCACTAACAACCTTCTAATCTTACAGTGGATATTATAAGTGTAGACATCTTTGTTAACATGACAGGTTTGTCTGATATATAACATGAGACCACAGAAATCATGTGATAACATTTCCCACCTTAATGTGCAATCCAATTGAAGAACAAACACATTGGTTAGGGGCAACATGTAGAAGTTGAAATACATACAATAGGCTGGTTGCATGACTTTGCACACCCTTAAAGTATTACTTTGTCAAAGCACCTTTTGATTTCATAACAGCAGTCAGTCATCTTGGGAAGGTGTGTATCAGCATGGCACATCTTGACTTAGCAATATTTGTACTCTCTCCCTAACAGAAGCCCTCCAACTCTGTCAGATTGCAAGGGCATCTTTTCTGCACATGCCTCTTCAGGGCACCCACAGATTTTCTATTGAATGTATGTGTGGACTGCGGCTGGGCCATTCCAAAACATTGAATGTCTTCCCGTGAAGGCATTCTTTTTTGGATTTTGATGTATGGTATGGGTCATTGTTGTGTGGAAATGTATAAGTCCTCTCCATCCACAGCTTTCTAGCAGACACATGAAGACTCTGGGCCAGAATGGACTGGTATTTTGAACTGTTCCTAATCCCCTCCACCTTGGCTAAAGGTCCACTTCCAGGTTATTAACAGCATCCCCAAATCATGACACTGCCATCACCATGCTTCACCATGCAGATGGTGTTCTTTTGGTGATGCACAGTGTTGTTATTATGCCAAACAAACCTTTTGGTATTGTGGTTAAAATTACAACCTTGGTTTCATTACACCATAACACATTTCCCACATGCTTTTGGGAGACCTGATGTATTTTTCTTGAGAAATTCACCAGACCTGGATGTTATTTTGTGTGAGAAGGCTTCCATCTTCCAAACCTACCCCATAGGCCTGACATGTGGAGAATATGGGAGATTGTTGTCACATTTAGTACACAACCGGTACTTGCCAGAGATTCCTACAACTCCTGTAGTGTTGCTGTAGGTCTCCTGGCAGCCTCTCTGGCCAGTTTTGGTCTTGTCTTTTCCACACATTTGGAGGGATGTCCAGTTCTTTCCAATGTCACTGTTGCCCCATATTTCCACCAGTATTTGATGACTATCTTCACTGTGTTCCATGGTATATGCAATGCTGTGGAAATGTATGCGTACTCTTCTCTGGGCTGATATCTTTCAGAAATGAGATTCCTTTGCTGCTTCATAAGCTGTATGTGAACTATGGCTGTTGCTGGAGCAGGCAACTGAATAACTTTAGGATAATCCTGGTAGGACAGCTGACCATTATTTGATGTTAATCAGAGTCTCTGTAATTGATGGCAGGTGTGTACCTAAGAAGACGTAATGCTGTAATTATATCGAAAACTGCTTCAACACAGTATTAGCTTCAGCCTGTGCACACGTATGCATCTAGCTTCTTGTAAGTTTTTTATGTGTCATAATTGTTTCCCTAACAGATTTGTTTGTTTTACAATTGAATTGTACAGGTTATAGGGCACATGAAAGGTTGGAAGGATTCAGAAATGTTTTATTGTGCTCTCATTTTTGTATATCACAAATACCTGGCATTCTAATAGGTGTGTGTACACTATTTATATGCACCATATAACACTAATTTATAAAAATTTGTCCCTAGTTTTGGGCCTTCTTCCCCCCACTTTGTCAGTCTTTGTCCAGATTTCTTGCAATGGCAGGTTATGAGGTATGCTACAGGGATTCACTTAATAAGCTCGAATTACCAAAATCTCGAACAGCAAATAACTGAATCCAAAAGATCGAGTTTTGGAAACTCGAACTTCTGAAGTGAAACCAACAGAAAAAAAAAAACACAAACCTCACTTTTCACCCCCACACACCCCCCTACTTAAATATGCCAACTCCAAGATCGCGCTACAGTGGGGAGATGGGAAATCTCCCATCTTGCGCTGTATGCAGAAGCGCAAAATGCGAGATTTCACATTTCCTGTCAACACCGCAAAACAAATAAAACATTACGTACACACAGAGCATACAACAATACTTGCCTCTGTTTGCACGTAAAGTATTAAGGTAAGTAAACTCTTATTTTTAAACACTACACATATTCGATTTACTGAAATCTCGATCATATGGTCTCGACCATATGAAATTCGAGATTTCAGTCATTCGATTATGTGAAGTGTTTCCATGCTACAGATATTTGACATCTCCTGCAAATAGGCCCCTGTGATGACCACTGTGATGTAATGCAGTCAACCCCACCACAACTGAACATGCAAATATTGCAAAATGGCTAAGAGTAACAGTTGTGTGCATGGTCACATGCATGTCCTTAACATGCCTGGGGTACTGGTGAGCCACAACAGGAAAATCCCATATTCGCCAGCTTCAGGCTGCTGTCCCCAGACCAGAGGGACCTATGTCATTGTAGGGGAGAGGTATTGTCAGCAGACTCACATTTGGCATTGGTACAATATGAATGCTGTGTTTCTTCACAGGTACAGTACAAGCTATGATAGTACACAATTTGCTGTCCCTCACCATAGATGTGCACTTGTGTGCATTACTAAACCCCACCCACAAATGCAGTTTGAACTGACATATGTATCTGGATACTTTCTAGAAGACTGTATGACTGCTACATGATTAAATTGATGTGCACTGTGGCCTTACCTGGATGCTCCTTGCCTGTTGTGTAGGTGCTACCCACCTCCATGACTTGTTTTTCATGTGTGGACTGTTGTGTGGAGGCTGCCCCAAGGTTGTCAAAGAACTCCTCTGTTGCCATAAGTGGGGCCTGTGCGGCTGGACCCCCACCTGTAGCAGTACGGTCCCTGGCCATGGCAGTAGCCTTTTGCCGGGCACGACGTATCAAGTCAGTTGCCCGATGCCTGATCTGATTATATATGCAGCCATGGTGGACCAAGGTGTTCTCTCTGTGGACAAGGTCATCCCACAGGGCAGTCCGCTCCCGCAGATTTTGTTGGGTCTGGCTGAGCAGCACTGCGTGGTGCTTTATTATTGCATCAATGATAGCTGCATTCTCCTCTGCAGTGTATGCTGGCTGATGCTGCATGCCATCCTGGAAGACATAAACAGGGAAACACATCACAGGACCTCAGACATTGCCCAGAGTTATTTACAGAGCCAGCACATCAATATTGCCTATCATTAGCCACCACTTACAACCACATCATACCTCTGCCATCTATCAGCACATTATGAACCTACATTTCACTCCTGGTCATGTTCCTCCCAATGAGTGCCACTACATTGCATAAACCACCATTCATCATTCACATTTGTGTAGAGGGATAACAGTGGCCATCTTCCTTGCAGATGGGATGTCCATTGTGCTCAGGCTTTGCTTGCATGCGGTGTGTAATGGAGCTGGAAGCATATGTCTGAGTTCAGGTAGGATGCAGACAGGAATTTTATCAGGTCCCATGGAGACTTGCTTTTGTTGACTTTGATTAGGCAGTATGCACCTGCTCCCTGATGATGAGGGGAGGTGTGCTGTGCATATCCACCTATACTGATGGTGAGCCAGAAGGGGTGATGTTTGCCCTAAACCTGTCTTTGGCAGGTTGGCTATAGCTATGGGGTGTGTGTATGTGGTGTGATTGACCACCGTTACAGGGTTGGTTGGGTTGTTGCCTCTGAGATTGCAGACATATGTAAAGACAGCCTTGTGATTGCCCTTGGTGGATGTGTCCAATTTGTACTCATAGTTAGCCTTACAGTATTCCACCTGTGACCTTATATGCTCATTCAGACAAAGGTTGACTTGCTGCCAAGTTGGTGCCTGCTCCTACTTTGCTCTGTACAGCCAATATAGCAACCAATTATGTGAGTTGTGTATTGCTGCTGTTCTGCAAAGGGGATTACTGTACTTTGGTGAAAACAGGTTTACAGGTAAGGTATTGCTGAGTCCATAAAGCTATGTAGGTGGTCATATAGCTGTTTATAGTAGGCATGGACACAAGGTCATAACACAGTTAGACACCTCTCCAATTTCAACCTGATAATCATACTTATTCTAGTACCCATGTCTGTGTTAGGGTAATGCAACAACCAGTAGCTGTAGAAATCTAACTCTGTTGGATGCATAGAAACTAAGATTACATACATGTACAACATGTATAGCTTATTTACCTGACATTTTGCATCCCAAGTCTGTTGTTATGAAGCAGCCAGGTACACCTACTTATACATACATATGTACAGGTAATACTTGATATACATTTCTGTTCTATGTCAGTACAGCACACTGTATTTACACTCTTGCTGCTCAGTCATTCCTGTCAGCCTGTTACAGCAGGACATCTGGAGGATGCCACACATACATGGGGGACAATGGACCAAAAATAGTGACACTTTCATAATATTGCTGTAACACACTTAAATCATTTGATAGCACAGTAGCATTTGCATTCATAGACATACCCTGGAGGATGTCCGATGCTCATATGGCAGGAAGAGAGGAGAAAGGCTAGGAGTGTAGTAATGAGGGTAAGAACTTTTAATGTTGACAGTATGACTGGTATGAGGACAGTGCTAGCTGATATGATGGACAGAAGGAAAGTTGATATACTGTGTGTGCAAGAGGCCAGATGGAAGGGGGTAAGGCTAGGTGTATCCGAGTCGGGTCCAGATAGTTCAATTATGGTGTGGATGGGAAGAGAAATGGTGTAGGGGTTATCCTGAAGAAACAGTATGCCAAGAGTGTTTTTGGAGGTGAAAAGAGTGTTGGATAGAGTGAGGTTTATGAAGCTGGAAAATGATGGTGTAATGATGACTGTTGTTAATGCATATGCTCTGCTAGTTGCATGTGTGATGGATGAGACAGAAAAACTTTGGAGTGAGTTGGATGAAGTGGTGATTGGAGCAGATTTCAATGGGCATGTTGGTGAAGAGAACAGAGGGAATACAGAAGTGATGGGTAGATATGGTGTTAAGCAAATTAATGCAGAAGGTGAGATGGTGGTGGAGCTTGCAAAATGATGGACATGGCTGTGGTGAATACGTATTTTAACAAGACAGAGGAGCATAGGGTGACATATAAGAGTAAAGGAAGTTGTACACAGGTGGATTATCTCCTATGCAGGAGGCAGATGCAGCTTGTCCTATTGGACTGCATGACTGCAGCACCCCCCAGCTGAAAATTAAACAGAAAAAAGAAAAAACTGAAAAAATAAAAATACATGAAAAGACTCCTGGAAAGGACTCTGCGCATGTGTGTGAGCATTCCCGGAAACTGAATCAAGCATTCCCGGGAACTACACACTCATGCATGCAGAATCCAGATTGAGTTAAGAGTAGTCCAGATTAGACAGAAGGCAGCAGACTGCAGAAATGCCCAAAGGTCTGTGCAGTTAGACCCACACAGACTGGAAGGGGACCAGACTGCAACATCTGCATGCTGGATATCCAGTCTGCTCTCGCAGGAATGTTTTCATCATGGGAGCTGGCTAGCAGGAATGTTTGGATTTTGGAACATGCTTGCAAGCAGGGTGCTGGGACTGATCCTTCAACATAGAGCTGGCTGGGACTTTCAACAGGTAATGGAGAGGGAGTGTGTGTGTGTGTGTGTGTGTGTGTGTGTGTGTGTGTGTGTGTGTGTGTGTGTGTGTGTGTGTGTGTGTGTCAAGTGCCCCAGATAAGTATACCCAGTGACTAGAGAGACTCAGCCACCAGTACTGGTTAGAGAATAACTCAGACTCAAACTCTGTACCTTGTGCACAGGTAGCAAGAGCCTGAATTCCCTACCCATCATCACTTGTGAAAACTGCTCAGATTTTTGCCTCATATTTTGTTCTGTTCTGTTCCTCATAAAATTTGTAGTTTTCTGGATTTAATTCAGTAAATAATGACAGGCATTTGAATTTCAGACTTCATATTCTTCAGAAAGTACATGGCAACAAAACACCTTTTATTTTAGCATTTTCTAAGTTTATATGATCAATATTTGTAATGTGTCCCTATTTTTGGGGCTGTATTCCCCCATTATTGGCTTTGTCCATTTTTTGTGCTAAGAGGTTGAGATCTATGGCGAGAACTGAATTCACTGAATATGTTTGGGGGCTGTATTCCCCCATTATTAGCTTTGTCCAGGTATTTTGTGCTAAGAGGTTGAGAACTATGGTGAGAACTGAATTCACTAAATGATAGTAATTTAAGTTTCAGTCTTCCCATGTTTCAAAAAACAGTTGATTTGACATAGTGGTATGTTGCTCTGACTGTAGTGCACAGGGTCCTGGGTTCAAGAGTTGGCAGTGAAATGCATGGGAGTAACATAGTATTTTATTCTAGCAATTTTCCAGGATTATACATGCAATGTTTAAAATGTGTCCCTGGTTTTTGGGCTTTGGCTTTTTCCAGATTTCTTGTGCTGCAAAGTTGAAAGATACAGTTGAGTGTCAAGTGGATTTTACAAGGAACTGAGAGCTTCAGGGGAACAGAAGTTTAGTGCTGCTTATGCCAAGTCTGCTTGCATTGTTAATAGTGCAACAGGTAGTGTACTTGCTTTTGATGCAGAAGGCTGTGGGTTCTACATCCACAGTATGTAAATACATTGCTGATACTGTACTGTGTTGTACTTTTAAAAGGGGTGGATGCTGCAGTCCTGAGAATGTCCTCTTTAACAGAGATACCTAGTAACTATGAACCTGTTATCAGTTTGCCATCCATTCCTTATTGCAATATTACTGGCTTATCATTTTTTAATGTAAAATAGCAATTTATTCCTCAAGGGCAACAGGCACTTTATGTATAGATGAAACAATGAAATATACAGTTGTTTGCTAGCAGCAACCTCTTCATTAGTTATAGATCTCTTTAATGTGGAATTGTTTAGATGACTTTTACTTCTGCAGAGATGGGGCATGAACACATTTATGCTTCCTGTGCAAGGGGCCTATGATTTGCAATCAGCCCAAAGTTAATCTTTATCTGCCATTGGCCAGATGTATTTTCTTTGAATGTGGGTTTCAATGCTGTTTCAATGAATGTGAGTTTCAAGTGCAGAGAAGTTTTAATGCCAAGTCTGTTTACATTCCTAGACTGCATTGCTTTGTTTAGCAGATGTCTATTAGTGTTTGTGCTGTAAAATGCAAAATCAAACTTTTAAATGAAATCCAAATCATCTTAGAAGTAAAACAGTATGCACGTTATAGTATTTATGGTAAATGGGTCAAAATAGCCAAATAATGGGACATTGGAATGACTACAGGGGGCAGCCCCATTCAACCAAACTCAAAGACAGCCCGGCTGAACTATACCTCTCAACTGTCCAGAACAAATCATTTAGGAATAAAGTCACTAAATAATGCAAGACATTGAGTTTCAGACTTCATACCCTTCAGAAAAATGCATGCTAAAATAAGACCTGTTATTCTGTCAACTGCCACCTCAAGACATAAGACATGCAACACATAGTTCTCAAAGTCACTGTGCTAAACAGTCACAGCCCTTAAGGCCAAACACAATGCCAGACACACTTGTTATAGGTGACTCCATAGTCAGACACACTGGCGTCCCACTCACCAGACTGAACAAGGAAAAGATCATAGTTAGCTGCCTGTCAGGTGCTAGAATCCACATAACACAAGCACTCAGGTCCTCCACAGCAAGTACAAGTATGACTCAGTCATTGTCCATGCCGGTGTGAGAGCGACCTGAGACGCATACCTCCCTGGACTACATGAAAAGAGACATAGAGGAGCTCTCAGATTATGTAGCCCAGGCCGGTATGACCCTGACCCTGAGCAGTATCCTACCCTCACCAAGAATGATGCCACAATACAGAGACAAAATGATCAGCTTTAATAATTGGCTTAATTACTGGTGTCATTCTAAGGGGATCAATGTCTGTCTGCCTGGGATGACATGCTTGACAAGCCACGCTGTTTCACAAGGGACGGCTTGCACCTGTCACCCTGGGCTTCGGATATTGGCAAAGGCTCTGCCACCCCATAGTGCCTTTTTAGGCAAGGCTCAAATGATAAACCTACACTAGAAAACAAAAATGGAGAAAAACTAAGGGTAATACTGCTCAATGCCAGAAGTCTAAACCTCAAGATGCAGCCCTCGAAGCCCTCCTCAGTATGGAGAACATCGATGTTTGTGCTGTGACTGAAACCTGGTTCAAGGCTCCTGAGAGCACCCCAGCACTATCAGGTTATACCTCATATCATGCGTTCCGGCCCCAAAATCCGGACCGAACTACAAAAGGAGGAGTATCCATATTCATAAAGGATACCCACACCTCCAGGTTAGTGGCAATGCACGAAGCATCGGAGACCATCCAGGTGCAATTAACCATAGGTAAAACTGCCCTACAGTTTGTAACATGCTACAGACCACCTTCTCAAACTCAGGAAACCCACACAGCCTTCCTGAAGACACTGGAGAGTATAAATGTCTCTCCAAACACCATCATATTGGTGACTTCAACTACCCAAACATAGACTGGGAACATTACTCAAGCCCCAACACCTAGCCCAAAGGTTCCTTGAGTTCATAAACTCAAATGCTATGGAACAACTAGTCACCATTCCCACAAGAGGAGAAAATATACTAGACCTGATCATCACAAACATGGGAACAAAATGCTCCACACGAAGTATATCCCTCATTGGTGAGATCAGACCATAAATTAATCTCACTGGAGATCCACATCCCGCCCCACCCCCAGCAAAAAAGACCACAGTGAAGAACTTCTCAAAAGCAAACTTCACACTTCTTAAGACGGGAGTGGTATCCTTCAAGGCCCCGAGCCATTGGAAACCACAACCCACGCTGCTGAAACCCTTACAAATGCCTTCTACGAGCACCTCCAGGAATGTATGGATCAAGCAATCCCTAATAAAATCAAGACCTTTTCCACCAAAGGCAGGCGCCGGTCTGGTGGACTCCAGCCATAAACAAACTCTACAACAAGAGGAGAAAGCTACTACATGACAGAGCAAAATCCCTAAATGGGAAGGCATCTCTGATCAATACTAGCAAAAAACTACGATCACTCATAAAATCATCCAAGGCCAACTTTGAGAGAAAAATCGCTAATGACACAAAAGACAATCATAAAGCCTTCTTTAGCTATGTTAGAAACCTGGGTGGAAACTCCCAGATATGCTCAGAATTAGTCCAAAATGATAAGAAAATCACTGAACCCACAGACATTGCCAACATACTGGCAGACAGGTTCAGTGCAAATTTCTCCCATCCCTCCCCCCCAAAAGGAGAAATATCTATCCCACCAGAGTCTAGCCTCCCAAACATCTCAGATGCCCAGGTGAGAGCTGCTCTCTCTAAAGCAAAAACACAGCATCAATGGGACGGACGGTGTCCCTGTGTGCTACGAACTCAATGAGGAACTAAACCCACACATAAGGCTGCTGTTTAATCTTAGCCTTACTACAGGATATTACCCAAAGAATGGCGTATGGCAACTGTGGTCCCACTCCACAAAGGCGTGCTTCTACGGACCCTGGAATTAGCCCCATAAGCTTGACGAGCCTTGTCTGCAAAGCTATGGAGAGGATCATAATGGAACTCATAAATAAAGACATTGGGGACCTACAGACACTGGATCCTACCCAATTTGGCTTTGTCAAGGGCAGATCCTGCCTCTTGAACTGGTGGACTTTGAAACAGTCACTAAGGCCATTGATGAGGGTAAGGCAGTTCACACAGCCTACCTTGACCTAGCAAAGCATTCGACACAATACCCCACTCGGGCATCATAGAAAAGCTCACCAGCTTAGATGTAAACCCATATGTCACAAGATGGGTTGCAAACTGGCTCAAGGACGGAACACACAGGGTTAGAGTTGCTGGTGCCATGTCAGACTCTAAGCCGGTCCTGCGGTGTCCCAGGGCTCAGTCCTGGGCCCTCTTGTTCGGCATTTATTTTTCTGAAGTGCAGGCAAACATAGGGGATTTTGGCTGACAAAATTTGCAGATGACTGCAAACTGGGCACCATAATTGACACTCCATCAGACACAGACATCCTCCAGAAAGGTCTCATAGAAATGGATAACTGGTGCCAGAGCCATGGCCTTAAGCTAAATGCCAAAAAATGTATAGTCATACCCTTTGGGAAAAACAAGGTAACCCCTAATTACCACATAGGTGGTAATCCATTAAACTCGGAAGAAGTTATCAGGGACCTGGGGACCCAAGTTGACAGTAACCTATCTTTTGACACTCACATTGCCAAAGTGGTTAGGAAGACCTTCTACATTGCCCACCTGATCATGAAGGGATTCACATCCAGATCAGGAGAGGTCATTGTACCCTGTACTCTTCACTTATCAGACCAATGATTGAGTACAACGCCCCATTCGAATGTACCTTACCCGACACCTGCAGCAGTTGGAAAGACCCCAAAAGTTCCGCACCAAAAGGATAAAGGGGCTCAAACATATGTCATCTGATGCCCGACTGAAGAAACTCCAGCTCTATTCAGTCGCATACCGTCTGCTCAGAGGTGATCTGTGCCTGACATACAAGGCCATGTCCAACCCAGAATTAATGGACATGCTCCACCTCAAAAATCCAAATCCACCAGAGCCACGAGAGCAAGAGACTTAAACCTCAACACGGATATAAATAGGACGTGCTGGAGGGACAGATTCATCACCCAGAGACTCCCTACACTATGGAACAGAATCCCAGTCCATGTGAGGCAGAGCCCCTCACTGACTCTGTTCAAGAGAAATCTTGACGAGTGGATGGGAGATCGTAGGTTTACCCCGGGAATCATCTCTGTATCACTGCTGGACAGAGGCACAGCAAACTAATGGGTATAGTATTCTCATCCTAAGGGGTGGTGAAAGCCACACACACTCTGGCTAGGCTTATAAATGCCCTAGGGCAGATAGCCTAGTATGAACCTATGAACCTATGAACCTAAGGGCAACAGGCACTTTATGTATAGATGAAACAATGAAATATACAGTTGTTTGCTAGCAGCAACCTCTTCATTAGTTATAGATCTCTTTAATGTGGAATTGTTTAGATGACTTTTACTTCTGCAGAGATGGGGCATATTTACTGGTGCTGGTGGATTGTAGAAGTGTAAGTAGACTTTTATGATGGAATGTTCTGAATTGGGCAGTTTTGTCATTATTGGTGCATGCATTTTGTTTAATTGTTTACTGGAAAAACATTCAAAACAATAAATTTAAAACACCCTCTAACAACTATACTGTATTATACAAGGAATATAATTGAATACAATCAGGAAGGTGCATAAAAGAACACATTTATGTTTCCTGTGCAAGGGGCCTATGATTTGCAAACAGCCCAAAGTTAATCTTTATCTGCCATTGGCCAGATGTATTTTCTTTGAATGTGGGTTTCAATGCTGTTTCAATGAATGTGAGTTTCAAGTGCAGAGAAGTTTTAATGCCAAGTCTGTTTACATTCCGAGACTGCATTGCTTTGTTTAGCAGATGTCTATTAGTGTTTGTGCTGTAAAATGTAAAATCAAACTTTTAAATGAAATCCAAATCATCTTAGAAGTAAAACAGTATGCACATTATAGTATTTATGGTAAATGGGTCGAAATAGCCAAATAATGGGACATTGGAATGACTACAGGGGGCAGCCCCATTCAACCAAACTCAAAGACAGCCCCGGCTGAACTATACCTCTCAACTGTCCAGATTTTTGCAGAATGAATAGATTTTTGCTTCTTATTTTTGGTTTGTTCCTCATAAAATTTGTGGTTTTCTGACAAATCATTTAGGAATAAAGTCACTAAATAATGCAAGACATTGAGTTTCAGACTTCATACCCTTCAGAAAAATGCATGCTAAAATAAGACCTGTTATTCTGTCAACTGCCTAAGTTTATACAAGAGCAATTTTTAGTACTGTTTGTATGTTCCTCCAATATATTTGGCCTTGTCCAGATTTCCTGCATTAAGAGATTGAGAGGTACATGCAAATAAGTTGCTTTATAGAATTAGGTATATCCAAACCTTTCAACTGTCCCCAATTTTGGCTCAAAAAAGTGTTGCTCACCCCCCTAATAATCCCTCTGCAAAATGGCATATTTGTAAAAAATCGTGAAGGGTTTACAATTAATAAGTAATTGTAATGATCAGAGTTATAGATTACTTTTAATTTCAGAAATGTATGTAGATTTTCTTATTTTGTCAGCTGCTCAAGTTAACAGTATTAAAAAAGTGTCCCTTCTTTGACAGGTTCCCAGCTGTATTGTGTGACTATTTTATATTTTTGCATTACATTTTGGTCCATTTTTCATAAAATTGTGGTTTTCTGACAAATTAATGGCAAATCATTGAAGATTGAAGTTAGAAAATAATGACAGACATTTGAGTTTCAGATTTCATTCCCTTCATAAAATTCATAGTAATGCAATACTTACTATTCTATTATCTTTTTAAGTTTATAAAAGCGATATTTAAACGTGTCCTTATTTTTGGGCCTTTGTCCCACTTCTATTTATGGTTTTGTCCAGATTTCTTGCTCTGAGGTTGAAATGTATGACAAATGTGTCAGGGCCATCACCATCAGCCAGAGACATTTCAAATTGTGACATACTTGTTGTACCCCACTCCCCCATGTAGTGACTCTGGATGTGTCCAAGCAAGGCAAGGAGCAATTATCTAGTGTAAGTGTGCAGAGCATCCCCCCCATCCAAGGTAGGCACAAGTACTACAGAGGGTTTTCATCTGTCCTTGATTTTGCAGAATGTTCTGGTTTTCTGTCATATTTTTATACTGTTGATTTATGCTTCTTCTTATTCAGAAAATGCATGTTGTTGCAGTACCTGTTAGTCTGTGTTTAACTACCAATGCTTTAATGACCATCAGGTAAGCTTATCTGAGATTGTAAGATGCAAGTTAAGCTTTAATAAGCATACTGTTAAATAATTACTAACATTGAAAGTCTTTTTGTTGTTGCCATGCAGAGAATATTTACATACCTAGATAGCGCACAAGTCTTGAGTATTGAAATGCATATGATAGTATTTGTAATAAAGGACAGGATTACAGTATTTTCAGAACCACATTACATTTGTTGGAGACTTGCAGTCATCTTTGCAGGCTTTACCTGTAAACTAAACAGAATGACAATTTATCATGTATGGTCCATAACCTGTGCAGTAATCCTTTAAGCAATTTATCTTGAGCTTGTTTCTTGTTTGCTGTTCATTTTTTACTTTGATCATGTTTTCCCCATGAAACAAGTAGATATAGTTGTTAGGCAGCAGGTCTTTGTTGGATAAGAAACATTTTTACAAGTGGGGGCATCACAGAGATTGCTACTTTCAGTATGTTACTTGGTACTTTTATAAAGCTTAATATAAATTATAATTAGAACTGCAGTGCAAGGAGAAGTGGTTTGAGTTGAGTGCTGCTTGTTTTTTTTATACTTTATTTTGACTGGCATTCCAGTAATGTATTTAAAAGGTAGTTTATTTTTTCAGGCCTCACAAACTTTTTGTTTCCATCTAGATATTAAGTAAGCTGTCATGTAGCCAATGCATTGAAATATTTTTTTCTTCTACACTTCATTTTGTCTTGACTGGACTCTCATAAGGATGGTTTGGCACCCAGGGCAGCATATTTAATTAAAGTCCCAGTTTTTGTGGTTTTCAGCATAGCTCCACCCCTTTCTAGTTGGCCACAACCATTCATCTGTCTCCTGCAGCCTCCCTTTGATTTGAGGTTACCAGCTGCCACTGGCAGGGGGGCCTGTTTGAAGGAGATTGGAGACTATAAAGTGGTGACCAGGCAAAGTATAGTTAGGCAGCATGGAATGTTGGTCTGTGGGATGACGCTGGCGATCAAGAAGAAGAGGATAAGTGTGAGGGCAGCACCAAGGATCAAATGGTGGAAACTGAAAAAGGGTGATTGTAAGGTTGAGTTCAGAAAAGAGTTAAGACAGGCAGAGGGTGGCAGTGACTGAATGTCAGGGTAACTACAAAAGAGGTAGTAAGGGAGATGACTAGAAAGGTGCTTGGTGTGACATCTGGACAGAGGAAGGAGGACAAGAAAACCTGGTGGTGGAAGGAGGAAGTGCAGGAGAGTATACAGTGAAAGAGATTGGAGAAAAAGAAGAGGGATTGTCAGAAAGATGAAGAAAGTAGACAGGAGTATAATGAGATAAGGTGCACGGCAAAGACATAGGTGGCAAAGGCTAAGGATGAGGCGTATGAAGGGTTGTATGAAAGATTGGATACTAAGAATGGAGAATAGGACCTGTACTGATTGGCTAGACAGAGGGACTGAGCTAGGAAGGATGTGCAGCAGATAAGGATGAGGGAAACATACTCACAAGTGAGGAGAGTGTGTTGAGCAGATGGACAGAGTACTTTGAGGTGCTGTTGAATGAAGAGAATGAGAGAGAGATGGTTGGATGATGTGGGTATGGTGAATCTGGAAGTGCAATGGCTTACCAAGGAGGAAGTAAGAATAGCTATGAAGGGGATTAAGAATGGAAAGGCTGTTGGTACAGATGACATACCTGTGGAAGCATGGATGTGTTTAGGAGAAATGGCAGTGGTCTTTTTAACAAGATTGTTTAATGAAATCTTGGAAAGTGAGAGGATGTATGAGGAGTGGAGGAAAACATGTCTGGGTACTGATTATAAGAATAAGGGTGATATGCAGAGCTGTAGTAACTACAGAAAGATAACATTGATCAGTCACAGCATGAAGCTATGGGAAAGAGTATTGGAAGCTAGGTTAAGAAGGAAGGTGAGGATTAGTGATCAGCAGTATGGTTTCATGCCAGGAAAGAGCAGTACAGATGCAATGTTTGCTCTGAGAATGTTGATGGAGAAGTACAGAGAAGGTCAGAAGGAGTTCCATTGTGGACTTAGAGAAAGCATATGACAGGGTGCTTAGAGAGGAGTTGTGGTATTGTATGAGGAAGTCAGGAGTGGTGGAGGAATCTGTAAGAGTGCTACAGGATATGTGCAAGGTTAGTGTGACAGCGGTGAGTTCTCCAGTGGGAGTGACAGGTGCATTTAAGGTGGAGGTGGGATTACATCAGGGATCAGCTCTGAGCCCTTTCTTATTTGCAGTTGTGATGGACAGGTTGACAGACAAGATCAGACAGGAGTCCCCATTGACTGTGATGTTTGTAGATGACATTGTGATCTGTAGTGAGAGTAGGCAACAGGTTAAGGAGACCCTGGAGAGGTGGAGATATGTTCTAGAGAAGGGGGAATGATGGTCAGCAGGACTAAGACAGACTATATGTGTATGAATGGGAGGGAGGCTAGAGGAATGGTAAAGATGCAGGAAGTAGAGTTTGCAAAGGTGGATGAGTTTAAATACTTGTGATCAACAGTTCAGAGTAATGATGAGTGTGAGGGAGAGTTGAAGAAGAGAGTACAGGCAGGAGGGGGAGGGTGGAGAAGAGTGTCAGGAGTGATTTGTGATAGACGATTACCATTAAGAGTGAGAGGGAAAGTCTATAAGAGGGTAGTGAGACCAGCTGTGTTATATGGGTTGGAGACAGTGGCACTGACAAAAAGGCAGGAGTCAGAGCTGGACGTGGCAGAGTTAAAAATTTTAAGATGTGCACTGGGTGTGATGAGGGTGGACAGGATTAGGAATATGGATGTTAGAGGGTAAGCCTAGGTTGGACGGTTTGGAGACAAAGCCAGAGAGTAGCCGGATTATTTTGGTTTGGATATGTGCTGAGGAGGGATGCAGAGTATATTGGGAAAAGGATGGGAAGAGGAAAAGTGGAAGGTCTAAGATAAGGTTTATGGATGTGGTGAGAGAGGGCATGCAGGTGGTTGGTGTGACAGAGCAAGATGCAGAAGTCAGGAGGAAATGGAAACAGATGATCCGCTGTGGTGACCCCTAATGGGAACAGCCAAAAGAAAGAGAAGGAGATGTTGTAATGTCAGTCTACACAGGTTGCCAATGATTTGCTAGACATAACACAACTCTATGAGTAAATAACTACAAATATGAAGCACACATGGTCAGTGTGCATAACACTGGACAGTTGAATGGTATGTGCTCAGTATAACACATGCAGTTCAACACACTCATCTGCAACAGTAGTTTACTATACAAATACATTGTATTGGTCTCTCACATTTCTGAGACAAACATGTATATTATAGTTGTATTCACAATTAACATATGGATGTCTACAACATCCCAGTAGCTGGCCTAGCATTGTCACAGTCAGTATTGTTCAACACACACTCCAGTAGTAGTCATATGTGATCCATCCTTTCCATGGGTGACTCAGGGGCCTGAGCTGTAATCTATGTCACTGCAGACAGACCCAGACGCTATGGCCATAGGTTCTGATCAGCAATATATCAGTACAGCAAGTCTTGTTGAGCCATATTTGTTGAACTTCCTATTTCCCATTATTACATGCCCCCTACTGCATTCCATTACATGTTTACTTGTTTGACATACCTTTTTTTCCAAGTATGGTTGGTTTGATTCCAATATGTGTTGTTTGGTTTGTTTGTCTGTCTGTCTCTCTCTCTCTCTCCCAGATGTAGGGTATACATCTGTTTTGCATAGACAGCAGCTTGCCATTTGTAAGTAATGATCATAAGCAGCTGATGGCCTGTGCACCAACTGGTGTCCCCCACTTGCTAATTGCATGCAGAACAGCTGCGATGTTATTCCTATAGCCAATTGCATGGCAACAGACTCCAATAATTGAGTACTTCATGAGGGTGTTGCCCCTTTTCCTTGCCTGTAAGGAGGACTTCATGGAGGTGTGTGAACAACAGCATCACAGAGGGTAGTTGGAAATACCTCTTACAATGAAAACTGTGGAGACAGCTGAACAAACTGGGGGAGAATGTTCCAGACATAGGGACAGAATGTAAGTATTGCTGTTATACAGTTGTATTAATGCTAGTTTAACAGGGTTTGTGTGGACATGGCTTTTCTGTGTGATTTTAAGTTTTGCAGTGTTATGTGGTTGACGTAACTCTCAACTGTAGGGCTATCTGTAGAATGACCAGACTTTGGACTCTTATGTTTGTTGTGTTTCTTAGACATTTTTTGTCTTTGGAAAATCAGTAGCATACTGTGGGGATTACAGTCAGTAAATGGTATCATCCATTTGTGTTTCTGACTTCATATCCCTCAGAAAAGATATGTTACAACAAACCCTGTAACACCAGCAACTGCCCCAGTTTATAACAACAATATTTCACATATGCCCCTGTTTTTGGGCCTCTGTCCCCAAGGTATGTCAGACTTTGTCCAGATGTCATGCAGTAAGAGGTTGATAGGTAGGGTATATCATTATTTAGTGCCTTCATTTCTGATACCATCTCAGTGATGTATCAGAGTGCCAGACATGTTATGTGCAAAAAGCCTTATATATGAGGGGAAAGCCTGGATATTCTGTGGGACTCTCAACAGTTGAGAGGCCCATATATTTCCGGCAATTGTTGACAGACTGTCAGGATTGTGTAGCAGTGTAGTGTGTAAATGTTATTTGGCCTATGTAGAGAGGGGGTAGATGTATGTGTTATGGCTCCTTTTCTATCTGACTGTATATACTGCTCCAGTTTCTGGTGGTCTATCAGCTGTATATGTTTGGAGGGGCAGACTGAGACATGTCCCATACCACAGTCAGGCGTCATACTACACTGTGAATTGGGACAGTATATGTAGGGGTAGTGTGTGACTGGCAAACATGATGTTTTTCTTCACACTGTCCTTATACTGTACTGTTCATTTGGCATATCGGTATGTTACTGTGACTGTGGTGAAATTGGTTGTGGGTATGCACTTTCACACTGGTGTCTGTTTTTCAGTGCTGTTACATCCCTGTAGTGCCTGATATATTTGCAAATACATGTGTAATTCCTCATAGCGGATTTGGGTTAGTGTTGTGTCAGTCTGAGTGTAGTTTGGACGGTGCTTGGTGACATGCTTAGCAGCTGAATGTAGTTTCCCTAATGTGATGCTATGTCCAGATATTTGTATGACGTAGTGTTGCCTGGCCCCCATAAGTGTTGTTCATAGGTAGATACTAGGCTATCTGCCCTAGGGCATTTATAAGCCTAGCCAGAGTGTATTTGGCTTACGTCTCCCTATTAGATTAGCCTACTGTGCCTCTTTAAAGTAGGTCACAGAAGGTACCCTTTTAAGATTAGTTTACTGTGCCTCTGTCTAGCAGGGACACAGAAGAGATCCCAGGGGTGAATTTGCGATCTCCCATCCACGCGTCCAGATTTAGCTTGAAGAGGGTCAGAGAGGGGCTATGTCTAATATGAATTGGGATTTTATTCCAGAGTGAGGGGGAGCCTCTGGGAAATGAATCTGTCCCTCCAGCATGTCCTATTTATTTTTGTACTGAGGTTTAGGTCCCTGGATCATGTAGCTCTAAGGGACTCGGATTTTTTGAGGTGGAGCATGTGCATTAATTCTGGGTTTGACATGGCTTTGTACGTCAGGCATAGATCGCGTCTGAGTAGGCTGTAAGCAACTGAGTAGAGCTGGAGTTTCTTTAGTCGAGCTGCATAGGACATCTGTTTGTAGCCCATGATCCTCTTGGTGAGGTACTTTTGGGGTCTTTCCAGTTGCTGCAGGTGTCGGGTAAGGTACATCCCAAAAGGGGCATTGTATTCATTTATGGGCCTGATGAGAGACGAGTAGAGGGGCACAATGACCTCTCTTTTAATCTAGATGCGAACCCTTTCGTGATATGGTGGGCTATATAGAAGGTCTTTCTAACCACTTTGGCAACATGATTATCAAAGGAGAGATTACTATCTACGTTGGTCCCCAAATCTCTAATTACTTCTTCCGTACTTAATGGATTACCACCTATGTGGTAATTTGTGGGCACCTTGTTTTTCCCAAAGAGGATGACTATGCACTTTTTAGCATTTAGCTTGAGGCCATGGCTCTAGCACCAAGCATCCGTCTCTGTGAGACCCTTTTGGAGGATGCTTGTGTCAGCTGGAGATTTGATTATGGCCCCCAGTTTGCAGTCATCTGTGAACTTTGTCAGCCATAATCCCCCCGTGTTAGCCTGAACCTCAGAGAAGTATATACCAAACAAGAGAGATCCCAGAACTGAGCCCGGTGGGATGCCACTTGTAACTGGTTTGTATTTGGACATGGCACCTGCGATTCTGACCATGTGGGTTCTATCTCTGAGCCAGTTTGTAACCCATCTTGTGATATAGGGGTTGATATTTAAGCTGGTAAGCTTATTTATGATGCCCGAGTGGGGTATTGTGTCAAAGGCTTTTGTGAGGTCTGGGTAGGCTTTGTGGACTACCTTGCCCTCGTCTATGGCTTTGGTAACTGTTTCAAAGAAATCAACTAAGTTTAAGAGGCAAGATCTGCCCTTAACAAAGCCGAATTGGGTAGGGTCCAGTGTCTGGAGGCTCCCAATGTCTTTGTTTATGAGTTCCATGATAATATGCTCCATAGCTTTACAGACCAGACTAGTCAGGCTTATGGGGCGATAGTTTCCGGGGTCCGTTGTGGCACCACCTTTGTGGAGTGGGACCACTGTAGCTGTACGCCATTCTTTGGGTACATATCCTGTAGTAAGGCTAAGTTTGACCAGTGACTTAATGTGAGGGTTCAGTTTTTCTTGGAGCTCATGTAAGACACAGCCTGGGACACCGTCTGGTCCCATAGATGCTGTGTTTTTTGCTTTGGAGAGGGCAGCTTTCACCTATGCATCTGTGATGTCAGGGAGGTTACATTCAGTTGGGATAGGCATTTGCTCCTTTGGGGGGGAAGGGGGGAGAAGTTTGCACTGAATCTGTCTGCCAGGATGTTGGCTATGTCTGTAGGTTCGGTATATTTTGTACCGTTATGCAACAATTCAGAGCATATCTGGGAGTTTCCGCCCATGGTCCTGACATAACTAAAGAAGGCCTTGTGATTATCTTTAGTGTCTAGGGCAAGTTTTCTTTCGAAACTGGCCTTTGATGCTTTTATGAGAGAACGAAGTTTCTTGCTAATACTGATCAGAGATGCCTTCCCTTTTTGGGATTTTGCTCTGTCATGTAGTAGCTTCCTCCTTCTGTTGTATAGCTCATTTATGGCTGGGGTCCACGAGATCAGTCTCCTGTTTTTGGAGGAGTGAGTCTTGGTTTTATTTGGGATAGCACGATCCATGCATTCCTGCAGGTGCTCATAGAATGCATTTTTAAAGGATTCTGCGGATTGGGCTGTATTATCCTCTGGCCCAGGGGCTTTGAAGGATTCCATCTCAGTCTTGAGAAGTGCAAAGTTGGCTTTTGAGAAATACTTTACAGTGATTTCCTTGGCTGGGGGTGGGGACGGGATATGGATGCCCAGGGAAATTTGTTTATGGTCTGATCTTACCAATGAGGGGTTTACCTCTGGTGTGGAACATAGAGTCCCCATGTTGGTGATGACCAGGTCCAATATGTTGTTCCCTCTTGTGGGAGTGGTGACCAGTTGTTCCATTGCATGGAGTTTATAAATTCAAGGAACCGTTGGGCGAGGGTGTTTGGGCTTGAGTAGTTTTCCCAGTCAATGTTTGGGTAGTTGAAGTCACCCAATTACATAGTGTTTGGAGAGACCTTCATATTCTCCAGTTTTCTCAGGAATGCTAAGTGGGGTTCCTGTAATAGGGAGGGTGTTCTGTAGCAGGCTACAAACTGAAAGGCAGTTTTGCCTGCTGTTAGTTGCACATGGATGGTTTCCGATGCTTTGTGCAGTGCCACCAACCTGGAGGTGTAGGTATCTTTGATGAATTTAGATACTCCTCCTCCTTTTGTGCTTCAGTCCAAGTTTTGGGTCCGAAACGCATGGTATGAGTTATAACCTGGCAGTGCTGAGTTGCTTTCTGGAGCCTTGAACTAGGTTTCTGTAACTGCAAAGACATTGATTTTCTCCATGCTGAGGAGAGCCTCAAGTGCGTGCATCTTGAGGTTTAGACTTCTGGCATTGAGTAGCATTACCTTTAGTTTTTTTATCCTTGGGTTGTCTATGGAGGTGGGTTTGTCCTTTGAGCCTTGCCTAAAAAAGGCACTATGGGGGTGGCAAGAGCCTTGGCCAGTATACGAAAGCCTAAGGGTGACAGGTGCAAGCCGTCCCTAGCGAAGCAACGTGGCTTGCACCTGTCACCCTTAGGCTTTTGTATACTGGCCAAGGCTCTTGCCACCCCCATAGTGCCTTTTTGTATTTGATGTGTATTTCTGACACATCAGTGGGATGATGTGATGATTTAAGTCACTAATTAATGAGAAGTAATTGAGTGTTGGACTTGTGCCATTTCAGTCAGTATATGTTAGGACAGACAGCAGGGTGTTACTGCAGCAACTGTGTCAGCTTATTTTCTCCAGTATTTGAGATATTTCCCTAGTTTCATGGCTTTCTCCCCCCACTTTGTCAGGCTTGTTCCATATTTGTTGTACTAAGGGTTTCTGAGCCTACCTCTCGACTGGCTGGATTGTTTCAGAATGTCCAGGTTTATTACTCATATTTCTGGTCTGTTCCACAGATTCATTATTTTTATTTCCCTGGTAAATCACTGTGATGATCTGAGAATTTCTGTCAGTAAATGATGACATACATTTCAATTTCAGAACATACATCCTTCAGCACATGTATGCTGCAACAAACCCTTTGACTCTGGCAACATTCTACATTTATACGAGCAGTATTTAAAATATGTCCCTAATTTTGGCCCATTGTCCCCCCATTTTGACAGCCTTTGGCCGGATTTCTTGCACTAAGAGGTTGAGAGGTATGGTTCTGAGGTAGGGTTACCACCTGTCCCACTTTGCGAGGGACAGTCCCTCTTTGGGCAGTTGTGTCCTGACCAAAAATATTAAAAATGGCAAATGTCCTGAGATTGTAGGACATAATTATGCCCCATATTTCATGTAATAGTTGACTAAAATAGTTAATTCTGTATGTAAAATACCTAAATGTTACAAGAAACAGAATAAGCAACTAAGCTGCTACAAGAATAAGCTTCCATTTAGGCAAAAAAGTAAAGTTCTACCCTTTGTACTGACCATGGGTATGTGTCGGACTGTAAAATCTGATGTGTGTCCCGAAAATGTCCAACTTTCGCCATTTTCAAAGGTGGCAACCCTATTCTGAGGTATGATTCCACTGCATGTTGTGAGCATATATATATATATATATATATATACATATACATATATATTTCCTTTTTATATAATTTATAATTGTGTATATATATATATATATATATATATATATATATATATATATATATATATATATATATATATATGTGTGTGTGTGTGTGTGTGTGTGTGTGTGTGTGTGTGTGTGTGTGTGTGTGTGTGTGTGTGTGTGTGTGTGTGTATATGGAGTGCATATATATGGAAAAATACATACATAATATAAATAGAGATATACATGCATCCCCATACATGTGTACATGTGGGTCTATATTAAAGCACCGAAACCTCACTTACGTGAATTCCTAAATGCCGACACATAAATAGCAATCCGCAAGAACACCGAATGCCCTTAAGCACGAAATTCAAAATATCGAATTGCCATAGTTGGCCAACTCCACCACCCGCTACGTACTACCTACCCAAACAAAATAAATAATCTACACTTCCACATATCTACACTTCACCCATATATCCCATATCCTAATCAAACATGCATTACACACAAATGTATCTAACTATAAACAAACAACACCCAAGTATGGGAAAATTGTAATTTACACATATATTCATTTACACAACTAAGCCGCGGTGGTGCAGTGATAGCATTGTTGCCTCACAGCAAGAGGTTCTCTTGTTCGATTCTCAGCTGGAGTGCCTTCTGTGTGGAGTCTGCATGTCCTCCCCGCAATCGAGTGGCGTTCGAAAGACATGCATGAATGGGCGTGCCTTCGTTGAAGGTTGGGCATCGGGCTGGCAACTTGGCACCATAAAAATCTACTGCCAATCATTAGTAGCCTGGAGTTCTGCTGTAGCGACCCCTAACCAGGAAAAGCCGAAAAGACAAACATTCATCTACACAACTATATTACTGTATATGCACGTAACCCTACTTCTAAACCCTAACATGTAGATTGCATGTATTACTATATATGCACGTACCTTAACCCTCACCCTAACTCTAAGGTCAGTAACTATCGCACATTTACGTTAGGGAGCTATACTGGATAAGGGACAGCTATGGCAATTCGTTATTTTGAATTTAGTGCTTTAGGATGTTCAGTGTTCTTGCTGTTCGCTATTTATGTGTCGGCATTTAGGGATTCGCGTAAGTGAGGTTTCAGTGTAAAAAAAAAAAAATTATCTGCTTTTACTGTATTTGTGTTTCTTCCTACTTTATTTTGCTTTTGCGTCATCTTAAAAGTACTCAATTGTATTTATTACTGCTTGGTGTAACTCATTCTAAGCCTTTTAGTTTAAGCACTTGGGCTTCAGACCAGTTGTTTTACATTAAGAAGGTTTGTGGTCTGCACTGTGGTGGCAGAACAGGTAGCTTACATCCTTCTAAGTTGGGAACTGCTGATTGAGGGCTCAGTGTCTGTTATTCTAAAAGTGTATTAATTCTGGTTTAAGCACTTGGGCTTCAGGCCAGTTATTTTACATTAAAAGGGTTCGTGGTCTGCACTCTTGTGGGAGGAGAGGCTGGACTCTGCCCTTCTGAGCTGGGAATTTCTGGTTAAAGGCTTATAGTGCCTGCATATTTGAACTGCTTCTTACTGAAATTGGTACACCTTGTTTGCTGTAGCGTAGACTAGATCCAGGCCTGCTGAGTCTAGCTTTGTTTGTATAACTTGAACACTAATCCAGACATTCTTTAAAGTATTCAATTGTATTTATTACTGCTTGGTAGTAACTTGATTAAAGTGTAGCTATCATTCTAAGACTTTTGGATTAAGCACTTGGGCTTCAGACCAGTTGTTTTACATTAGGAAGGTTTGTGGCCTGCATTGTGGTGGCAGGACAGGTAGCTTACATCCTTCTAAGTTGGGAACAGCTGATTGAGGGCTCAGTGTCTGTTATTCTAAAAGTGTATTAGTTCTGGTTTAAGCACTTGGGCTTCAGGCCAGTTATTTTACATTAAGAAGGTTTGTGGTCTGCACTCTTGTGGGAGGAGAGGCTGGACTCTGCCCTTCTGAGCTGGGAATTTCTGGTTAAAGGCTTATAGTGCCTGCATATTTGAACTGTTTCTTACTGAAATTGGTACACCTTGTTTGCTGTAGCATAGACTAGATCCAGGCCTGCTGAATCTAGCTTTGTTTGTATGCTTGTTGTTTGTTTGCTTGTTATTTCCCTGAAATGCTAATTCCACCTAAAACATGGCTTTTCAGCGCTTCTGTGGATCCCTAGTGATATCTGCATTGCTTACTGCACTTATTTCCTTGTTTCACTTGAAAGAAAGTTACTGTTTGTCATTTTTGCATTTAAGTTACCTGTAACACATTGCATTTAAGTTACCTGGCACTTGCTCACTAAAGCAATTATATAAGTCAGCACTAAAAAATTAAAAGGACTACACCCTCACAAACTCTCCTTGAGTACCTTGTTCCCCATTGGCCCTTTTTTCAATTATAAAGGAATTCCCAATACTATTCTAGCATGTCCAAAGGTCAGTTGTCAATCTCCTCTCTGGTCCAGCTGGTGAATCTGGGAATCTTAAGGCAATGTTACAACTGCCTCATGTACACAGACAACCCTCTCCTCCTCCCAACAAATTCCAACACATGTGAGAGATGCAACCATATAGCCAAACTGGAGGCTAAGCTCTCTCAACTCAGTACTGGTGTAACCAGTCAGGAGGAGAAGGAAACCACACTCACTACAATTCCAGTCTCACATAGACCTACCACGACAGCAAACCAAACACATAAACACACAAAAACATACTTAGAGGCTCTAAATAAAAATCTGCCTAAGCAGCAGGGACCTCCAAAGCAGACACCCAAGCAACCGCTCCCCCAAAACAAAACACGTGCAACACATAGCTCACAAAGCCAGTGTGCCGAACAGTCACAGCCCTTAAGACTAAACAACACACCTGATACACTTGTAATAGGTGACTCTATCGTCAGGCAAACTGACGTCCCGCTCACCAGGCTGAACAAGGAGAAGGTCACGGTGAGCTGCCTTTTGGGTGCTAGGATCCGCCACATAACACAAGCACTCAGGTCACTCCAAGGCAAGTATAAATATGACTCAGTCATTGTCCATGCTGGTGTGAATGACCTGAGACGTACCTCCCTGGACTACATGAAAAGAGACATACAGGAGCTCTCTGAGCATGTGGCCCAGGCCGGTATGACCCTGACCTTGAGTAGCATCTTACCCTCACCAAGAATGATGCCACAATATGAAGACAAGATGATCAATTTCAACAATTGACTTAAGTATTGGTGTCATTCAAAGGGGATCCAATGCCTGTCAGCCTGAGATGACATGCTTGACAAGCCACGATGCTTCGCTAGGGATGGCTTGTACCTGTCACCCCTGGGCTTTCGGATATTGGCAAAGGCTTTTGCTACCCCCATAGTGCCTTTTTTAGGTAAGGCTCAAAAGACAAACCCACCTCCATAGGTATCACAAGGGATAAGAAACTAAGAGTAATGCTACTCAACGCCAGAAGTCTAAACCTCAAGATGCATGCACTCAAAACTCTCCTTAGCATGGAGAACATCGATACCTGTGCAGTAACAGAAACCTGGTTCGAGGCTCCCGAGAGCACCCCAGCACTACCAGGTTATACCTCATACCATGCTTTTCGGCCCCAAAACTTGGACTGAACCACAAAAGGAGGGGGAGTATCAATATTCATCAAAGATACCCACACCTCCAGGTTGGTGGCAAAGCACGAAGCATCAGAGACTATCCATGTTCAACTAACAGTGGGTAAAACTGCCTTCCAGTTTATAGCCTGCTACAGACCACCCTCCCAAACCCAGGAGCCCCACTCGGCCTTCCTGAGAACACTGGAAAATATGAAGGTCTCTCCAAACATCATTATGTTGGGCAACTTCAACTACCCATACATAGACTGGGAGCATTACTCTAGCTCCAACACCCTAGCCCAAAGGTTTCTAGAATTTATAAACTCAAATGCTATGGAACAACTTGTTACCACTCCCACAAGAGGAGAAAACATACTGGACCTGATCATCACCAACATGGGGACTCTATGCTCCAGACCAGAAGTGTATCCCTCACTGGTAAGACCAGACCATAGACTAATCTCACTGGATATTCACATCCTGACCCCACCCCCTGCCCAGAAAACCACAGTGAAAAACTTCTCTAAAGCAAATTTCACACACCTCAAAACCAAGGTGGAATCCTTCAAAGACCCCGGGCCTGTGGAAAATACAGCCCAGACCACAGAATCCTTTATAAATGCATTCTATGAACACCTTCAGGCGTGGATCATGCAATCCCAAATAAAATCAAGAACCAATCCTCCAAAGGTAGACGTCCTGTCTGGTGGACCCCAGCCATAAACAAACTATACAATAGAAGGAGGAAGCTACTACATGATAGAGCAAAATCCCAAAAAGGGAAGGCATCTCTGATCAGTATTAGCAAAAAACTATGGGCACTCATAAAATCATCTAAGGCCAGCTTCGAGAGAAAAATTGCACAGGACACTAAGGATAATCACAAGGCTTTCATTAGTTATGTTAGGAACCTGGGTGGGAATTCCCAGATATGCTCAGAATTAGTCCAAAATGACAAAAAATACACCAAACCCACAGACATTGCCAACATCCTAGCTGACAGGTTCAGTGCAAACTCCCCCCCCACCAAAAGGACAAATATCTATCCCAGCAGAGTGCTGCCCCCCTGACATCTCAGATGCTCAGGTAAGAGCCGCCCTCTCCAAAGCAAAAAACACAGCATCAATGGGACCAGACGGTGTCCCGGGCTGCGTCCTACATGAACTCCAAGAAGAGCTAAACTCAGACATAAAACTACTGTTCATTCTCAGCCTTACTACAGGATATGTACCCAAAGAGTGGCGTACAGCAACAGTTGTCCCTCTCCACAAAGGTGGTGCCTCAATGGATCCTGGAAACTATCGCCCTATAAGCCTGACTAGCTTGGTCTGCAAAGCTATGGAAAGGATCATCATGGATCTCATAAATAAAGATATTGGGGACCTACAGACACTGGATCCTACCCAGTTTGGCTTTGTTAAGGACAGATCCTGCCTCTTAAACCTGGTTGATTTCTTTGAAACAGTCATCAAGGCCACTGACGAGGGGACAGTGGTCCACACAGCCTACCTGGACCTCGCAAAAGCCTTCAATACAATACCCCACTTGGGCATTATAGATAAGCTCACTAGCTTAAATATAAACCCCTATGTCACTAGATGGGTTGCAAACTGGCTCAAGGACAGAACCCACATGGTTAGAATTGCTGGAGCCATGTCAGACTCCAAACCAGTTACAAGTGGCATCCCACAAGGCTCAGTCCTGGGACCTCTCTTGTTCAGTATATATTTCTCGGAGGTACAGGCCAACACGGAAGGACTGTGGCTGACCAAGTTTGCAGATGACTGCAAACTGGGCCATAATCGACTCTCCATCTGACACAAGCATCCTCCAAAAGGGCCTCATAGAAACAGACAACTGGTGCCAGAGCCATGGCCTCAAGCTAAATGCCAAAAAGTGTATAGTCATCCCCTTTGGCAAAAACAAAGTGGCCACAAATTACCACATAGGTGGTAATCCATTAAGTACAGAAGTAATTAGGGACCTGGGGACCCAAGTTGATAGCAATCTCTCATTTGACAACCACGTGGCCAAAGTGGTTAGAAAAACATTTTATATAGCCCACCTAATCATGAAGGGATTCACATCTAGATCAGGGAGGTCATTGTGCCTCTTTACTCATCCCTCATCAGGCCCATAATTGAGTACAATGTCCCTTTTGGGATGTACCTTACCAGACACCTGCAGCAACTGGAAAGACCCCAAAAGTACCTCACCAAGAGGATCAAAGGGCTCAAACAGATGCCATATGCTGCCCGGTTAAAGAAACTCCAGCTCTACTCAGTGGCATACCGCCTGCTCAGAGGCGATCTGTGCCTGACGTATAAAGCCATGTCCAACCTGGAATTAATGGTCATGCTGCACCTCAGAAAATCCAAATCCCATCGAGCTATGCGCTCGAGAGGCTTGAACCTCAGCACTGAAATAAATAGGACATGGTGGAGGGACAGATTCATAACCCAGAGGCTCCCTTCACTCTGGAATAAAATCCCAGTCCAGGTTAGGCAGAGTCCCTCATTGACTCTCTTCAAGAGGAATCTTGATGAGTGGATGGGAGATCATAGGTTTACCCGGGGTATCACTTCTGTGTCACTGTTAGACAGAGGCACAGTATACTAAACTCGAAAAAGGGCATAGCAAAATTAATTTAAAATGGGTGGCGAAAGCCAAACACACTCTGACTAGGCTTATAAATGCCCTAGGGCAGATAGCCTAGTATGAACCTATGAACCTATGAACCTATGAATATAGACCCATATATGTATATATACAAAACCTGATTCTACAGAATCTTTCCCTACTGCATGATATGTTTGAAAAAAGCATCTGCAATACTTACAGCTCAAATGGTATAGTGGTACATTGCTCGGACTATGGTGTACAGTGCCCTGGATTCGAGACTTCATAGGGCTGATTATTTTGTTGCCAGGCAGAACAGTGGCTGATGGAAACAGAGTGATTAAAGCAGTTTTAAGCAGTTGTAAGCAGGTTTGCGTGATGCTAATTATTCTAACATATGGTTAACGTACAGCTGCTTACTTTGTGTTGGCTTCACTTAGCATCGTGCAAACTCGCTTATTCCCACTTACTCCTGCTTACACCCACTCTAATTTCTTTAAAGGAAATGAAAAGGGGTGATAGGAAAGTGGTGAAAAAGGGGCACGCAAAGGGAAAAACAATATCATAGATAGTTAGGGATGTGCAGGACAAGGTATAGGGAAGGTCCATAGCTGTCCATTTCTTATAAAGCAACAGCTGTGCATTTCTACAGAATTTGGAGGTGGATTTGGACACTCAAACCCCAGAGAGAGGGGTGAGAACAACAGCAATGTGTTGTCAAGCCAACTGGACTGGATTACATGTGTCCAGTGGACATGTGTGTAAAATGGACAGCTATGTGCATGGCAATATTTTTGGGGGGGAACAGATGCCCTTTTCTTTTTTTTAAGGTGAGAGTGGGATGTTGGGGAAGGATTGTAAGTACATCTGGGGAGGTAGGTTGGGTAGGGAGACAGACAAGACAGCAGACATGGGTGGTATATGACACAGGAGGTGGGTAAACACAATTTCTGGGGAGGGTGGTTGGGAATCCAAAGTCCATGGGTCCTCATATAGTTAGAGTGGGACTGAGATCCCCAACCGAGTGCAGTCACCACTGCGTCTTCATGGCCCCAAAGGTGGCTGTGGGCTGGACAGGAGAGATGGCCTGCCCCTCGAGGTGCACCAGGCGGCCCTCAATATGAAGCAGCTGCTCTCCAAACTCAGATTGAAGGGTGCTGCACACCAAACCCCAGACCTGACTGTGGGTGACAGGATCCTGTCCACACCCACTCCCGAAGGGGGGGACGGGCCCCATCCCCTGCGAGGGTTCCACCCAAAGATAGTGCAGGACCAGCAGATGAGGGAGATCTGGGTTGGGTCCCAAACATACTGGGGCCAGGTGCCATGGCCAGATGAGGTGGGACAGATGGATCCACTGGGATCTGCCTTCCCAAATGCGCTATGGTGTTGAGGTTTTACAAAATATATTGGTTAGTCATGAACAACACATTTGAAGATTAGTTATAACAGCATGCATAGGTGTTCCAATTAACCCTATAAAACAGATTTGAAACAGTTGCATAGCAAACAGAACACATGCATAAATGGAACAACAGTATACATTGTATCAGCATGCCAGTAAAACTGATGGCAACACACCACCAACAATGGTATTTGAGCAAGATATGTTAACATGCAAACAATCAAACATATTAACAATAATATAACACAAGTCCGTACATTAGGGTTGGAGCACAACATACCCGTAGCATATGAGTAATAATTATTGATGCAGGTGGGAGGGAGACAGAAAATCCATTAACAATTGTTTGTGCTTCGATTTTCCACAACAGTACTGCTTAATACTCTATGAGTCTGCCCACACTTTACATCTACCTATGGCCATAGCTTCTGTAGTACAAACATACCTATTAAACTGTCAGCCTGGAATGGTATGAGCCAAATTGTGACAACTCTGGGTACATGACTGGGGGGACTTGTACATGTCAAGATTACATATCTGTAACAGGAGGATTACCCTGAACTGTTGTTATGTGAGTGTGCTACTGGCATACATCAATGGTTTCCTATCTGTGTCCAGGATTATTTGCAGCAGCGACCACTAGCTGTGACAACATGACACTTGAGAGACATGTATTGGAAACATACCCCTCAACTTCTTAGAGCATGACATCTGGACAAAGCCATATATAAGAGTGGGACAAAGGACCATAAATATGGACAATTTTTAGATACTGCTCTTACAAACTTAGAAAGTCGATAAAATAACAGGTTTTGCATTTGCATGCCTTTTCTGATGGATATGACATCTGACACTTGTATGTCTATCATTATTTTCTAACTTCAGCCTATAATGGTTTGTCACTGATTTGCCATGACACCACTACTTTATGTAAAACAGACCACAAATCTGAGACAAATATCTGGACATTCAGTGAATATCTCTACAGTTGAGAGGTATGATTTGGGAAGAGTGCATATTGCATGTACCTACCCTGCTGTCATTTGCAGGCATGTGATGGGACAATTGAACAGCTGTACACAGTTTATTAGTATACCCTTCATACAGCTACTGGCAACGTTTACTTACCTGTAAAACGTATGGGGAAAATATCTGTTAACACTACCTGACTGTTTTTACATTTATTCCTGATTCCCTGTGTGTAGATATGCATGCATCTTAGTACCACTCCATGGATTCAAACCATGTCTGGGTGAGCAAAATTAACAACTAAGCTATTTCTCATCATACTGAGCTACTGAGTTTCTGCCTAACAGTCTCTTGGTTAGACAGTCTGAACTTGTAATTCTGTGATGCATGCATGACAGACAGTTATTGTACTGTGCATTACTCCTTTGGATTATTGCAACCTGGAAAGCAAAGGTTAATACAAGGCAATGTTGCTTGGTGCACACATTGACACATTCCATATTACTATTCAGGGTTCAGAGTTTAGTGCAGTATATATTTCACATTTATTTTATATCTCGTTTTATAGCTACACCATCTATGGTTACTCCTAACAGCTTGTTCACAGATGCACCTCAGTTAATGTATGTTGTCACAGCCATATTTGCTGTGAAGAACATATATACATTCTATATATGTCTACAACAACATACCAGAATAAACACAACAGTTTTCTTAAAGGTCTTTATTGTATTTCAATAATCATCAGTCATACTTTTTTATTTATTCAGTTCACAAAGTAACAGTATACCTAGTAGCAGTAAGCAATGTATTCCTTCTTAGCTATTTTAACAAAATACTGCAAAATAGATTTGTACTCACCAGCCTGTCGGTGCAGCCTTAGCAGTCTGTCACCATGGGCTTCCATGTTCTCTGCTGCAGCTGTAGGGGAGAAAAACACACATTATGCATACAGACTACTTGATAGTGATACTTACACACTACTGGAGCTTTCTGGGCTTGTCCATCTTGGATCGACTGGTCCAAGAATGCCCCCTTCCTATGCTTTAGGTTGGCATAGTGGTGCCGTACCTGCTCACTAGTCTGGGGGATGCCAGTAGCACTGGTGAGGTCATGTGCGAGATGGTCTCAGGCTTCCGCTTTATATTGGGAGCCGTAGTACTGGCCCTGCAGCAGTCTCTCCTCATGGTTTTTAACTAGAAGTCCAACCATTACCCTGGACTCCATAATGCTCCAGCATTATGCCTGAAAGTGCACTCCATCTCCTACACCAGGCATTGTATCTGCACAGATGGACTATAACAGATTATGGCTGTATTCCCACCTGCACCATTTAAATAGTGCAATATTCCCACCCTTTGCTGTCATTGGACCATTTTGAAAAGGTTAAGCTCCGCTAAGTAGTGCACAAATCCGCTAAGCCGGTTTTAACACTGCTTAAAGGGGAATTTGTTGAGCAGTGTTTAACAGTGCACAAATCTACTTAGCTGAGCTACCTGCTTCTTAACATTCACTTCTTAGCAATGGTTACACTTGCTAAGCATAGCTGAGCATTGCTAACCATTACTCGCTTTTAATTTTTTAAATATATCAGAGGACTGACTTCATTTATTAAGTGTATATGATGTATTTTGCATGACATCCCTCTATGTGCTTTCCTTACATTGGCAAGGGGTGTGGCTATACTGTATGGGGCACCTGTGTGTACATGGGTGGTTTCACATGTTATATGCACTCACACTTACATTGTACACCAGCTACACTACCCTGGTTGACAAAAAACAGTTGCTACATAATTTAAATTTAAAAAATAATAATTTTAACACTACCTTCCCATATAAAAATAAGTTGCCTGTTTTGGTACTCAAACCATGAAGACCTGCATATAAAGCCAGGGCTCTAACCACTACACTATCTCAGCTTGGAAATTTTACCTCTGCATTTATATTTATCTCCTATAGGATGTTTAAGCTATGGTAAGCAGAGGGCCATAACGTGCACACCCACTTAGCTATGCTTAAACATTCCTTAGTCTAGAAAAAAATATATAATATTATTATTATTATATTATGTTATATAGTGAGTATTGTGGTGTTCTGACAAGTCATTGAGGACTGCAATCAGGAAATAATGCATACATTTGGCTTTCAGGCTTCTATCCTTCAGAGATTCCTGCTAATACATATCCTGTTTTCTATCAACTTTTTAAGTGTGTGAGGGCAATTCTTCAGAAGTGTCCCTATTTTTAATGTTTTTCCCCCTATTATGTGTGCCTTTGTCCACATGGACAGCTGTCAGGGAATATTGGCATACATTTGCTTTCAGACTTCCATCCCTTGGTAATTTATGCTAATGCATGACCTGTTTTCTATCAACTTTCGAAGTTTGCGAAGACAATATGTATGATGTGCCCATTTTCAGGGATTTATCCCCCATTATTTGTACATTTGTACACATTTCCTGCTTTAGCAGGTTGCAGAGGTGTCGTACAGCACTTTTACAATGCAGGGGGTGTGTCACAAACCTGTCACACACCCCCTGTATTGTTTTCCTGCTGCCATGTGTATTTCAGTGTCCATGGACACTGAAATGATCATTTATTTCATTTCAGTGTCCACAGACACTGAAATACTGATGTGATATTAGATTAATTCTCTAATATTATGCCAGATTGTATTAGAAAGTCAATGCACTACTTGAACATGCCCCCTGCACGCGTTCACGGTTCGTGTCCGTGTAGATTAAACAGTAGCATGCCTTCATGAACTTGCAAGGCACACTACTGTGCTATACGGACACGAACCACTCCATGCAGGAATAGTGCTATTCCTGCATGGAGTTTATTGAATCCCAGGGATTGTCTTGCAAATAAATGAGTGCTTGTAGAAACGACTCTCTATCTGGTACTCATGTCTCCATGGAGACAATCTAATAAAGAGCAAATAAAATAGAATACTTATTTCTTTCAATGGCTAGGAGATAATGTTTTCTGAAAGCATTCAAGTGTTTTCCCAATCTGGGAGAGTAATAAAAATAAGACAAAACAAAACAGCACTTAGTAGAAGCACAGGTTGTACCATGCGCCTTAGCATGGATAACGTTCCTTCTATGTTAACCCAAGTCTATGATTGTGGCTGTCAGTCTGGTGCAATATTTGAACATGTGCATGGTTTTGTGTGTTAGTATTAAGTTAATAGGTTTTAGGGGTGTGTTTGTTGCTTGAGGGATTTCAGTAAAACAAAACGTTTTGTAAAATGTGACATAGGCTCAAATGGATATGACAAGAAACAACCGTATAAAATATCAACCTGCCAAACATGTAAGACAAAAGCTGGAATTAGACACTTAACAAAAAAAGCTGTTACACATAAAAGATGGGAATAACAACTTTTAAACTTAATGACACTTCCTATATTATCTTTAAATATAAATGGTCTCACAGATATATACAAAAAAAGAAAGAGTAGTGAAGTATGTTAAAAATGTAGAGGGCAAATTGGCAAATAGTTGTGTAACAGGACACACATTTGGAAAGAACTGAACATGTGAATTAGATAAAGAAAGGTTTTCAGGGTGGTTATTCAGTGGAATACCTGGGACAAAGGAAAAGAGGAATACTTATATTAATTGCAAGAAGAGCTTCAAAGGTGATAGAAGAGGATAAAAAAGGTAATAATGGTATATTTCTAATACTAAGGGCTACTGGCAAGGGAGGAGGATTGCACTGGCATGTATTTATGTTCTATCTAAAACTGCCATAATGGAGCTTAAGAAAATTCTGGCAGAAATAATCAGCTTTCAGCAGGGAATATTACTTATAGGTGGTGAGTGGATTTGATTTGCAGCAGTGAAGATGTATTTGGAGGGCCCAAAAAGGAAACTATAATGGAGTGTAGGTTTTTGAATAAATTTATGAAAATATTTGGCATGGAAAATGTGAATTCAGTAGTAGGAGTTTGAAGTGAATTTGCATATTATTCCCCAAGACACAAAAACAGGTTTAGACTAGACAGAACATGTATTTTAAATGAACAAGTACATTTAATTGAAGGTTTTTATATGCATCCAATAACTATTTCTGATCAAGTGCCAATAATAACTAAAATAAAAATGCAGGATATTGAAATAAAAACAAGACACTGCCACTTACACACCTATGTATTGAAAAGAGATGAGTTTAAGGACTGACATGTGGAAATTATTTGGGAGTTATTAGAGAAGATAGAAATTACTTCTGAAAATATAGCTATGGAGTAGGATAAAATTAAAGTGGAGTTTAAAAACAGGGTGAAAATAAAAGAGAGAGAGAGAGATGATTAAGAAGTAACAATGATTATTTAGAGGGACTGACAAAGTTAAATTGTTGAGGAATAGCAGGAATCTCACATAACAAGAAGAACAACTGCAGAATGCTAAACAGAAAATAAGGGATTACCTTTATAATATGCACAAGTTTAGAAAGACTGCTGTTAAGCAACTGTTTTTGATGATACCTACAGAGCACAAAACCTTTCAGCACAATGATTCGGGCAACAGAGAGTAGAAAGGGTTGTTGCCAAGCTTAGGCAGGTTATAAGAAGGTTGATAAGAAGAGATCCTGTAGAGGTATTAGAAATATTCCAAAACTTTTATGAAAGTCTGTATAAAGTAGAGAAATATGGAAATCAAGAAAAGGCGCAAATGGAAATGTTTATTGAAGATTTAAATATGCCAATGTTTGAGGTAGATGAAGCTCAGTTATCAACAGTTACTATAAGAGGAGAGGAGATAAAAATGGAAATGTATAACAAATCCACAGGAAAGTCCCCAAGAATAGATGGTATTCCTGTGGAAGATTGGAAGCTAGGAGGTAAAGAATGATAAAGATCTGGAATGTTTTGTTTACCAGTTTTTTAAGAGAAGGAGAAGCACCAACATCCTGAAAGAAATTGGTGGTGGCTGTAACACCTAAACAGGGTAAAGATCCATCAGATCCAGCTTCATACAGGTCCATTTCAATACTAAACCATGATTATAAAGTATTTATGATTATAATGGCTAACAGAATGGCAAAAGTGATTCCAGTATTGATAGATAGCAATCAATGTGGTTTTGAAGCGGGGAGGAAAAACATTCAACAATAGTAATGTTACATTGATGATCCAGAGGGAAGCAGAATGTAAGAAATTAGCACTGCTGTTGATGGGTCTTGATGCAGAGAAAGCATTTGACAGAGTATGCTGGGACTTTATGAGCAGAGCGATGGAAGCATTTGCATTTCCTGATAAAATTATAAGGTTGATTAGGAGGCTATATGAGGTATCAGAAGAAATTAAGGTGGTGGGGTCCTCTGATAATTTCTGCTTAATCAGCGGAACCAGGCAAGGGTGTCCTCTCTCCCCTTTGTTATTTGCTTTATATTTAGAACCACTGGCAAAGAAAATAAGGGACTCAGAAATTCAAGGATATACCTGGTATGGTAGTCAAGAAAAGCTGTCTCTATTTGCAGATGATATTCTTTTATACCTGACAAAGCTAGAAAGGGACATTACAGTGCTGTGGAACATTTTGAGACAGTTTCAGATATTTCTGGGATACAAAATTAATGAAGCTAAAACAAAGGTAATGGCGGTAAATTATGTACCCACACACAAATTGGTTCTGCAATATCCATATTTATGGGAACATGATAAAATGAAGTATTTAGGAGTATGGATTAAAATGATTCCAGTGTGGCAGCTAAGAATATGTGGGAAGAGACTAAACAAAAGATAATACAAAAACTGAGAAAATGGATGCTCTGTTATATGGATATCGATAGTAAGATACAAGCAGTTAAAATGTTTTTTAGTCCCTTTAGTCTTATACACAGGTCAGCACATTTTTATCAACCAGAGGAGAAGTTGTGGATAGAAATCATAAAAGAGCTGAAGGATTTTATCTGGGAGGGGAAGATGGCAGGAGTTAAGTGGGATAGGCTGATTCTTCCAAAAGAACAAGACGGATTGGGATTACCCGATTTGAAGAGGTATTTCAGAGCAATAAAGTTAAGGCTCCTATACATAGGACAAGCAGAAAACTATAATTCAAAGTGGAGAGGGAGGTGATGAAATAAGGGAAGGTCAAGAAACAAGGACAGACTGGGATTTTGGATGCAGACCTTGAAGGAGAAAAGCAATAATAATACAGGATATTATATTCATAAAATAGCAGAAAGTATTCTAAGAACTAAGCCAACATGGGAATGGAGAAAGGAGATTCTGATGACAGGGATGACTGCAATTAGGGATACAGACAAAAGGCAAGAGGGGGCTGGAATTTACTGGAGAAAACTGGCAAAGGAACTGAGGTATTGGGAGCAAATAACTAGAAAGGAAAAGGTAATAGAATGAAGTCGCCAAGAATTTATTTGGACTACAGGTTAGAGATTGCCTTCCCTATCAAGGATTGATATCAAAGTATAGACAAAGAGAAAGAAATAGGGAGGTCCTAAATGAAAGACCAGCACTGGTAGAGTTTTTAATAGAAAACAAAATAAAGAAAGTTGGCCCTTTGGTAGTTTCACACAATAAGCTTCATACTCCAACAGTAGCACATAGTCTGCATAAAAAAGCTGGTGTTTTGACAAATAATTCCACAGACAAAACTTTAATCAGTACAGGTTAAGCACTTTCATCCCTACAAAAGCTTGGGACTTCATTAGAACAATATTCTACCCATAACCACTTACTTATATACTTAAAAATAATTTAATTAAGTAATAAATAAATCAATTAAAATCAATTACAAACAGATCTTAATATTTTCTTAAAGGCCAAGGTACCCCATTTACCTTTACATACAAAGAGGCAGCATAATAAAACTCTTTTGTGCAATATCAAAATGCTTGTTTTTTATGCAGACTGTGTGCTACTAGAGTATGGAGCTTATTGTGTGAAACTACCAAAGGGCGAACTTTCTTTATTTTGTTTTTTGTGGCTCTTTTTCCAGCATTTTTTATTACTGAGTTTTTAATAGAATCTAAAATAGAAGCTGCCAGTAAGAAAGGAATAATTAGTACAGCATATAAAATATTGCATGATAATTATAAGAATCAATCAGAGGAGGTTAGAAAGGATTGTGAAGAGAGATTGAATAAGCAATTTACAAAGAAACAATGGGGGATATATGTATGTCTCATATACAAGAAGGTCTAGAAGATTTAGAAGCTTTGTTTGGAAGTATTTACATAGGTATTTTTATACCCCAAGTAGACTCCAAATAATTTTTCCTCAAGTAGATGTGTGATGGGGAAGAAAGATGTAACTGGAAACATATTTTCTGGGAGTGTAATGAGTTGGCAGACTTTAAAGATTCCATGCAGACTGCTCTGTCAGAGATACCGGGTGAGCAAATTGGTGTAACTAAGGAAATAATTTATTGAGCTATGCTACAGAAAGAGAATTGCCTAGCTATAGTAAGGTCTTGCTGAGTCTAGTTATGATGGCTGCCAAAAAATCAGTTACTAAAAAATGGAAATCAAAGTCTAAACCAACTTTACTAGAAGCAGCAAATATAGTAATGGGGATAAAACAACTGGAACTGAGATCTTTAGAAAATGGTAGGAGCAAATTACACAGGAAAAAAGTGAATCGTGGGAACAATAAATGCAGAGGAGGAACGAGGTTCAAAAGAAGGCAGAATTTGAATGAGCTATGCAATGTTTGACTGACAATGATTGGATAGATTATAAGTGATGTATAGGTTCATAGATTAGTACTAGGCTAACTGCCTTTGTGGGCCATTTTAAGCCTAGCCAACTACCCCATGTGAGAATCAAACCCTGAACCTTTGGTTTATAAGGCAAACACCTTAACCATTATGCCAACCTCCCTATAATGTTTGCAGCTGCAATTGTGTCAACATGATTTGTAATGTATAATGTTTGCATGTGCAATTGTGTCAGTATGGTTTGTTTTCATTTATATAAATATAGATTGCCTATGTCATATGTGATAATTTAATAAAGATGATTCTTGTTTAAAAAAAAATTCAATATGAACATTATGTACTTACTATAACAATAGAATCATCTTGTTTTATTTTTGTTCATTTCAACATCTGTCCCATCTTCCCCATTACAAAAGTTTCACACGTGGTGCTCCTGTTTGATTGAATGGATAAACAGGAACCTTGTTATTACACAGCTTGAATTGGTTATTTTCTCCAGGTTATATAATGGTATAGAATTAGGTGTTATATTTTATGAGATAATAAGTATTTGTTGTCTGATAAGTAGGCAAACTCAATCTGAGGAATTTGGAGGAAGAGGGAAGGAGACAGTGTCCTGGACCCACAGATTCTAAAGGCACTGAGGATGGATCCACTTGGATCTGATAACCCAAAGGTTGAACCAGATGAAATGAAGAGAACGTGGACCTGTTGTTACTGTCAGTGCATAACGTTTGTTTTTCAAAATGCAGTTATAACATCATCTCCAAAATTGTAAGGTAGTAGCAGTAGGTGAATGCAGGTAAAGTAGGTATATATTGGCGGCTGATCCATGAGATGAGCAATTCTGTGGTGAAATCAGATTATGCCACATTTAGGAATAACTTTTCAGATTAAAGTACTAAATAGAACCATCTGCTTTCTTGCAGGCTGATAGATAGAAAGTTGGGATGGACAAATCAGTGACCTAGAATGTGAATGGGAAATATATGTTTACCTCGGAGGAAATCAGTATAGTCTATTTCATTTGCTTTTTTTAAATTCCTGGTGCTTTAGGTAGCTCCAGGAATTGGAGACAATACACAGAATTAGTGTGTTGTGGTTTCATAGTGGATGCCTACATGTATCAAGGGCTCTGTTTGATTAGAAACATACCTCCCAAACTCTTAAGTGCAAGACATTTGGACAAAGCCAAAAATGATGGGATAACAAAGGCCCAACATTAGGGACAGAATTTTAAATATTGGTCTTACAAATGTAAGTTGCTAGAAATTAAGATTTTTTTCAGTAGTGTGCATTTTCTGAAGGATATGAAGTCTGAAACTCAAATATCAGTCTTTGTTTAGTGACCTCAGTTCTCAGTGATTTCCCAGAATACCATATATTTTATGCGGTATAGACCATATGTATGAGGCAAAAGTGAAAATCTGGACAGTTGGGCGATCTGGTTAGTTGTACCATTCTCAGTGCCAGCGAATGTTGATGTAGATAAAGACCTGGTACTGGAAAACACAAGCTGACATCCAACTTCTATAAAAATATTTGGAGGCAGGCTTGAAACTTTACTGTTGGATTTCTGTGTGGATTGGTAACTGCTACTTGGATAATATCATTGCCCAGAGATAGCAAAACTCCTTATTTATCCAGAATTGTATGCCATGTTTGCACATTATTGTCAATGTTAAGATCATATGAAGTTGTTTGCAGACACCTTATTCTAGAACTCCTGCATATCATGTTCAAGAACTCTGGCTGCCCCTGAGAATTAAGTAGGCAGGTTGAGTTTATGAAAGGCAGACATAGTGAGGACTGTCTCAGGTAGACATTAAAAGGGATAGGGAGGAGCAATGATGGAGGGTAGAAATTATGCTGTTTGATTTCACCAAAACATTCAGCTCCTTGTTTGTGATCTTATTTTTATGTAGTTCAGTGTTTTGGGTTGTGATCTTTGAATCGTGTGCAGGTAGACAGGGATCCCACAAACTCCATTGTCCTCACAGGCTTCTTGTTGCTGAGGAGGGAGATGAAAAAATGCTGTGTCTCCCTGCTTGCTGTTTCTGCTGCTGTACATCCTCTACATAAGGAAGTGCTGAAACCGTGAATACTCCCCTCCCTTCCCTTTTTTCAAGACGAGGGGTCTGCAGCAGTGATATTTTAAGTTAATGACTACATTTTTCTGATTCAAGATGTGAACTCTAACTCTCTCCCCTATAGACTTTGAGATGTTTAAGTAACTACTGGGTTTGTATTTAAGCAGAGGAACTCAGGAGTGGTGACAAGACAGGTGGGGTTCACCATGGAACTTACCACTGAGGGTTCTTGTAATATCACTTATGGGGAATTGCACTGAAACCTGTATGGTCTGTTTTTGTATCTTCTGAATCTGCTTGCAGTTGTAAAAGTGGTACTGATGTGCAATGTACAAAAAACATGTGAAGTTTGATTCCCTTTGTAATATTATCTTCAATCAATTATCATGTCTTTTGTATGAGAAGGTAACAGCCCATGGCTAAGAGGAATGTTTTGTTTTTATCAAGTCAGAGAAAAGTTTTTAAGTATTAAATATTTTTCAGTGCTTTGCAGTATTTTAATCTGTTAAGTATTTAAAGACATGGTGAAGCACGGGTGAAACACAAATAAATACAAAACAAGCTAACCTGATCCAAAAATGTTCCTGCAATGAGGCTGGTGTCTCACATTTTGGTGGGACAAATCATCTGGCAGATCTGGGTTATTGTGAGGTTGTAATGGGGCTATGCCTGCTGCAGCTAGCCTCATAGCTCCTGTTGCAGTCAGATCTTTTGATGGTGAGGGGAAACATAAGGGACACTGGATAGAATTAAAGACTTAACATTTTCATAGTGGCAAAGGTAGAATTGTTTCCAGGGATTAAAGGCTAGGTTTTAGGATACTCAGGTAGGATCGCACACTTGAAATTTCTTCAGTTGCATCAAGCAATTCTTTTTCCTAGGCACCTAGACTCTGGCTCACTTATATAAGGCAATATAGGAGTTTTTGGAGGATCATGCAGGAAAGGAAACACACTCACTGAATGTGCTCTGGGATACCATCAATGGGTTTCTGCATGCTAAACTGCACTCTTTGTCTATGGGCCTTTGGAGAAAATGGAATGTAGAGATGCCTTCACTACAGGAGCAGTACCAATGTGAGCTAACTAGGGGTATGTTCAAAAAGAGGGGTCCTGCAATGAGATAAAAAGGTGCTGTACAATCAATCTGCAAGAAAGTCTCCAGAAATAGATGGTATTCCTGTGGAAGTTTGGAAGCTAGGATGGAAGAAAGTGATAAAGATCTGGAAGGTTTTGTATAACAGTATTTTAAAAGAAATGGAAGCACCAAAATCCTTTTAGAAAACTGTGGTGGCTGTAATACTTAAATATGGTAAAGATCCATTAGATACAGCTTCATAGGCATAGGCTCATTTCAATTTTAAACCATGATTGTAAAGTGTTTTTTTGTCTATAATAGTTACAAGAATGGGAATGGTTTTGCCAAAATTGATAGATATGGATCTAGTTGTGCAGAGAAATCAAACATTTGACATTAATAGGACAACAATGCAGCAGAGGGAAGCAGAATATAAGAAAATACCACCGCTGTTGGTAAATCTTGATGCAGAGAAAGCATTCAACAGAGTAAGCTGTGATTTTTTGAGTAGGGCAATGGAAGCATTTCTATTCCCTGTTACAGTAATAAGGTTAATTAGGAGGATATATGAGGGATTGGAGGCAAAAATTAAAGTGAGGAGTCCTCTCTGACAAGTTCTGTTTGAAAAGAGGAACCAGGCTGGCCTCTTTCCCTTTGTTATTTACTTTATACTTAATTAAGTTTAATTAAGTTTGCTAATTAGATGAGGTGTAATTTACCTTTAAATATTGCTATATACAACATGGTAGAAATGACTGCCATAGCCTTTACCTCCTACATTGTAAAGTCCATGAATGTGAGATTTTTCTAATCTTTGTTTTTCTTTTAGAGATTTAATTTTTATCCTTTCTTGTAAGTTAGCTGTATGCTTTGCAGTATGTGTGGTATCATTAGGTTGCTCCATAAAGTCGATTACATATTTTGAGTAAATGTATAATAATAGCATGGCATATTTTGGGGTAGTAATGTGCTTGTAAACTATTAGGCATCATACTGCGGTGGTGGTGCTGCGGTAGCGTTGTTGCCTCACAGTAAGACATTGTCCTGTTTGATTCTCAGCTAAAGCATCTTCTGTGTGGAGACATGTGTGAATGGGTGTGCCTTCGTTGAAGGTTGTACGTCAGGGCTGGAAACTCAGTATGTAAAAATCTACTTCCAATCGTTAGCGGACCGGAGTTCCGCTGTGGCGACCCCTAACTGGGAAAAGCCGAAAGATACAACTGGCAACAGATTAAAATCTGACATACACATTTCTGACACAATCAAAAAGCTTCACAAGAAAATGGGAACAATGTATAGAAACAAAAAAACTCTTAACAGACGCTTCATGAATAGCCATAGCTAGAATCCACCTTCTCTCCTCACTCTAATGCATCCCCCATACTTACCAACCTCAAAAAGTCAGAACTAAGTAAATTAGAATCATGTTACAATAAGATTGCCAAATTTGCAACAGATTCCACAAATTCAACCCATCACTGTCAATGCCTTAAAAATCTTTCTTGGTTGGAACTATCTCATATTATGAACTATTACCAATTAATAATGGCTCACAAAATAGTGCACAATCCTGACAATGTACCTTCCCTAAAAAACTTCTACAACCCTATTCTAACATTCATAATCTTCGATCATCTAACAAAGACTTACTCCAAGTAACTAAAGTATCCAATACAGCAGGCAACTCTCTTTACTCTAACTTTGTTGCTAAAAATTGGAATACCCTTCCACATAGTATTAGATCCATAAATAATCTTAATCATTTTAAAATATCTCTCAAAAGAGACTTATTTGAATCTTGGCTTTGCACATGTAAAACTCCAGGTTAATTATTAACTTAGCACTACTTATACAATTTGGCTGTGCATACTAAATCTGTTAACATATCCTTTCTAACAACATTACTTCACTATAAGAAGTTACATTCCTGGCTGCAACTCTCACCACGGAAGTATTACTAACTATGCACTACTTTGCTTAAGTGATTCTCCATACTTACTTTCCTAACTAATGTTATGTTCCTCCACATATATAAGTTCAAACATATATTTGTCTATATTCAAGTGTTTAAAGTCTTGTTCTATTTGATACTATGTATATATTTTTGTTTATAAATTTTTATCCTGTAAATGTGTTAATTAACACTCATTTTTTTTTGTCTATAATTTCTATTACTTGATGTGATGACTTTGTATGTAACCTTAAGCTGGACCTTTTCTCTCCAGGCCTCCACTGAAAACGGGCAGTGTCCTAGTCAAACCATCCTGGTAAAAAAATGTAAAATAAAATAAAATAAAATAAATAAATAAATAAATAAATGGTATGTCATGCAGAAGGATGGATTTTATTAATAAATTGGGTTACAGTTTAAGTAGGATCATTACTATTAATATTACGATATATTAAATGTCAGTAAAATGTATGTTGTAATTTTTAGTTACAAATGTTTCAGTCATAAAATTGTGTACTTTATCTTTTATTTCTTCATTGATAGTAAAAGCATAATAAAAATATGTTCATGCAAAAATAAAGTAATTCTTTCTTGGTGATAAAGAAAGTGTAAATGTTAGGAATGCTGAAACATGGGCTCATATTATGATGATGCATAGAACAGGAGCAGTTTAATTACCCAGGAACACATCCTAAATAGGTACTGAGGTAGGATTAGGGGAGCACTACAGAATTATGCATGTGGTTGAGAAGGAGTAGATGGAGAATATCTTGGTGGTAAAATAGAATAAAATAGTCCAACCTGCTAAGGTACAGGCAGCAGTGAAGAAATTTAAGGTGTGATAGTGGGACACTGAGTGTTAAAAAACACTGTTTCTTTATGAAATACTAGTTCAGTGACCCTCACCCACTGTCTTTAAAGTCTAGTGGATGACTGAGTCTGATAACAACTAGTGATGTGTCCACCTAAGGCTGATTATGAGCACACAGTATATCTATATCTATATCTATATCTATAACTATATCTATAACTATATTTATCTATATCTAATCTATAACTATATCTATATCTATATCTATATCTATATCTATATCTATATCTATATCTATATCTATATCTAATATTATATCTCTTTTTGCTCTGCAATTTTTCGCAAAGACACCTTCAGAAACAATTACCTGAATTTCAACAGTCAACATCCTACCTTTATGAAAAAGAATATTGTAAAAGGCCAACATATACATATACATATCAACAGATTTGTCAGTGAAGACAGCACGTTTTTTAGAGAATGTGAAATTCTCAAAGGGCTTTTTTTTAGAAAGAAACCACCCTGCTGATTTCACCTACTCTTGCTTTCAACAAGTTTCCAGTTGCAGGCATTCTCACCACCAACCTATTTTAAAATTTTGGTTTACTAACATCTGCAAAAATCTGGACAATGACAGTTCTCATTTTCCACTACCAATATCTTCAGATTCCAACAGACAATGTATTACCACAAACTGGAGCATTATTAATGCTAACCAAGAACTTTGCAGAGCTTTGGGTCCCACCCCCTCATTTTGTTTTAAAAAAACTATGTCGTTTAAATCTTTACTTGAATCTGAGAAAAAATGGTACAGTTTGTCGAGTCCTAATAATGCAGGCATGTTCTCATGTGGTCATTGTATTTGCTGTAAATACATTTTAGTGGGAGATCAGCTGTTTCTGTAGCATGGAGTTTTTACCCTAAAGTTTAAAGAAGCATTCAGTTGTGCTTCCACTTGTATTGTTTACGTTGCAATTTGGTCATACTGTGGCTCATTCTACATTGGTAAAACTATTCATAAGCTAAGTGACAGAATAAAGGAACACTGCAGTGTTATTAGAATCTCTGACTTTAAAAAACGCTTTAGCCAAGCATAGCTCTGTGTGTTCCCAGTTTTTATGTTTTAATTTTTCTATTCTTGAGAAAGTTGCGTCTTTTGGTAATATTAATAATAACTTGCTTCATGTTGGGCGGCCACGGTGGTGCAGCAGTAAGTGTTGCTGCCTCATAGCAAGAGGTTCTCTGGTTCGATCCTTGGCTGAGGTGCCTTCTGTGTGGAGTCTGCATGTCCTCCCTGTGGTTGCATGGGTTTCCTGTGGGTGCTCCAGTTTCCTCCCACATCCCAGAGACATGCTGCAGGTGCATTGGACATCCTAAATTGGCCATAGGTGTGAGTGCATGTATGTGCGTGCCTTCTTGGAAGGTTGGGAACTCGACACCATAAAACTTCACTGCCAATCATGAGCAGACAGGTGATCTGCTGTGGTGAACCCTAACTGGGAAAAGCCGGAAGAATAATAACATGCTTGAGGTTAAGGAACTACAGTGGCAAGTCAGGCAGCATGCTGACTTGCCCCCTGGACTGAATGATAATTTAAACATAAAATGTTTCTTCAAATGGAATAGATAGCTCATGACATCCACATTGTGGGTGGAGCTTTCTGTCTTGTATTTTAGGCTGTTTACTTTAGAATTTTTACCCATTCATAGTTAGGATTTCTGATGAAGTCTGAATCATAAAGAACGAAAGGGCTCAAACTAGAAATTTGTTTTTCTAGTTCTTTTTCCTTCTTTCATTAGGGGTTTTCTATTTATTTTATATATCTAATATTACATCTATATCCAGTATATATATATATATATATATATATATATATATATAGAGAGAGAGAGAGAGAGTTTTTTTTATTTTATATATCTAATATTACATCTATATCCAGTATATATATATATATATATATATATATATATATATATATATATATATATATATATAGTTTTCTGAAACTTGAACTTCATAAGGTCAAGACCATATGTTCGACTTTCTGAAAACTTGAAGCATTTATATGGAGATTGTGGTACAGTTGGGAATTGAAGAATTTACCCTTTTACACTGTGTAATCTTGGAGTTGGTATATATAATTTGCAGGAGGTGTGGGAGTGCAAGGAGGCTTGCCCTCCTGCAAAATATGTACATTTTTGTTGTCTCGACCATATGATATTCGAGTTCCCAAAAACTCAATCATCTGACATAAACCAGTGTATATATATATATATATATATATATATATATATATATATATATATATATATATATATATATATATATAGGTTCACTTAATAATCTCAAAATTCTGAAATACCTGAAATACCGAATGTCATAATATCAAGGTCATAAAGCCGAAACACCACAATCCCGAATGCCCATAACTGCGAAATTCAAAATCCTGACACTTACATACACACACTCACATACACAAAACTGCCCCCCACACACAAACAAAACTAACCTACACTAGAAACAAGCAGGGAGGGGGTTGCCCCCCTGCACCCCCCATGTGGGGGACTGTGCCCCCCACACCCCCTACTTATATATTCTAACTCCAAGACCGCACAATCACACACACAAAGGCAACTCACACCCACACATTTCACAGCCCCTTGCGCACACACATCACAACCAAAACACACACTAACATACACTACAGAACATAACCAACACACTCATACAAACTTACCTGCACTTACATCCATTCATACACAGCAACAGAAGATGCTCCAAACTTTGGGATTTTGAATTTCGCGCTTCTGGTGTTTTGCGATTCCGAGCATTTCGGTATTTCAGTTTTTTGAGATTCTTAAGGGAACCCATATATATATATATATATATATATATATATATATATATATATATATATATATATATATTTAGATACATTGGAGTTAGACTGACAAGGCTGAGAAAGCTGATGATCCCTATTTCTGACTAGATTTTGAGACATCTGTCCATGGGCATAGGTACATTCTCTTGAGCAGAGGGAGTACGCATGCACCAAGTTATTGCTGGTTTAATTTCTGCAACTCTTTTGGGTTTCTAATACCATGATGGGAACAGACCTCATATGATTAATATTCTCAAAATTAATATTCTTTCAAACGTTGATGTTAGCCAAAAGTGCTCTTCGCACCACCCACAATATACCCAGAATTGACTCCTCCTTCTTCAGTTCATGCGGAGTTACATGTATTGGTAACATATTTAAATAAGACTGCAAACTCTTTTTTATAAGACCAATTGGTTCTACTGCTATTGGAACTGTCTGGGTATCCTTCCATGTTGTCCTCATTTCTGCCTGGAAAATCCTGGTGTTTTATGACTTTTTGTCTCTCTGTACATAAGACACTGTAATCATTGGTTGTAGCAATTTCAATAATCAATGCTACTTTGATCTTCTTTTCATGGACTACTATATCTGTTTTTTTCACATCTGTTTTTGAACTGTTGGTAATGGGTGATCCCATGTGATATAAACGTCATCATTCTCTATAATGCTGTGTGGCTCATGTTTCCAATGCTTTTCAGCTACTTCAGTATTGTAATGTTTGCACAATCCCCAAAGCAACAGTCCTCCCACATTATTATGCCTTTCAGAATACAGGCTCTCTGCCATTAGTGTATTGCACCCAGCAACACGATGTGTGACTGTTTCTAGTTCTGTTTTAGAGGACATGCATTTGTCGGTTTCTCCGGCATGGTCAAAGGACTTTGTAAACCAAAGTGTATGTAGTCCACTATCTTAGGCTACTAATGTTAATCTTTCATCTTTTGGTTTAAAACCACTTCTCCTTAACCACTGCTGCATCAGATCCTGATCAACATCAGGTTCTTATAGGAGTTTTCTATACTTGTAACTATCCCCGGGATTCATGAACAGTTGATGCAAGAATAGTCTATTCTTGCATGGACTGTTCCATGTAGGAATACAGCAGCAGCGTGCCCTACATATTAATGAGGGTGCGCTGCTGTATTCCTCTACACAATCCATGTATGATTGTAGAGGGTGTGTATAAGTCCTGCATGGACACTTAAACATGCCCCCTGCACTCAGAAAGTGCTGTAAAGCACATCCAAACAAGGAAGTTGCATAATATTAGAGCCTGGCTCTAATATTATGCATTATTTCAGTGTCCGCGGACACTGAAATGTAAAACTAGCATGTCAGTGTCTGTGGACACTGAAATAAGAAAAAAAAGAAAAGCATATAATCCCTAGGAAGTAGCCCGCACAGGACATGACTGTTCCTGGAATGGCCAGATGCCTGCCCCACATGCCTGCAACCTGCTGATAAATATATGTAATAATTTAATATATCTTTTTATTTTTTTTACAATAAAAAAAAAAGTTTAAGCACAGCACAGCGGGTTTGCATGCTGTGGTGCTTTGCTCAGCCCAGCTTAAATACTGTTTGAGAGTCAAATACAATTCTGAAGGCAAAATCTTTTTTGCTGATGTAGCATAGTGGTTAAAGCACCTTTTTAGTGTGTAAGCCATGCATAGTTCGAATTCCAGCTTTAGCTAATATATTTTATGCGGGGAAGCAGTTGTAAATTAATTTTTATGAATTTTATGAATTGGAAGGATATTTGTAAGTCAAATGCCTCACATATGATATTGTAGGGCTGGGAAAATGCCATATGGAAATGTAAAAAGATTTTCAATTATTTTGAAATAAGTGTTTGCGGCCAGCAAAGCTGATGTAAGAGTCACTTAGCTTTACTTAGCTCCGCGCAAACCTACACAAACTCAAACTTAAACTGCTTAAAACTGCCTTAATCACTCTGTATCCAACAGCCCTTGTTCTGCACAGTAGCAAAATAATCAGACCTTGCAAGTCTTGAAACCAGAACCATGCATATCTTAGCCACAGCAATCTACCACTAAGCCATCTGAGCTGTAGATATGTGTGATCTTTTTTCAAACATATCATTCAGTAGAGTCATTCAACAGTAGGGAATAGATTCTGTAGAATTAGTCAGGTTTTATATGTATATATATATATATATATATATATATATATATATATATATATATATATATATGTGTGTGTGTGTGTGTGTGTGTGTGTGTGTGTGTGTCTGTATATGTAGGAGCACTACAGAATCTTGAAAGCCCAAAATCCTGAAAGTTCAAAATACTGAAAATTCAAAATACTGAAAACTCAAAATCCTGAAAGCACACAGGATACCAACACTTACTATATTCCAGCACAAGTACATACAAAAACAAATAAAACACAAACTATGTTACTGTTCTCCAAGTATAAGCAAGGGGGCAAGCCCCCTGCACCCCCACACTCCCTGCTACTTAAATATATCAACTCCAAGATTGCACTTAGTGTAGTGAAGTGCAATCTTGGAGTTGATATATTTAAGTAGCAGGGGGTGTGGTGGGTGCAGCCCCTCACATGGGGGGGGGGGCAGGGGGGCTTGCCCTCCTGCATATAGTTGAAAGGTAATATGTTTTTGTATGTACTTCTGCTGGAATATAGTAAGGATTGGTATCCTGTGTGTTTTCAAGATTTTGAGTTTTCAGTATTTTGAGTTTCCACAGTATGAACTTTCATGATTTTGGTCTTCAGGATTTTGGCCTTTCAGGATTCTGTCGCACTTGTATATATATATATATATATATATATATATATATATATATATATATATATATATATATATATGTATACACATACACACAAATGTATATGTGTATGAAGATGCATATACATATGGACAAATAAAAACATAATATATGTAGAGATATACATATGAAATATATACATATATAAATACATGTATAGATAGAAAAGTACATCAATGTATACAGCTATATTTATGCACATAAAAATATATATGTAGATATATATACATATACATATATATATAAATATATTCATACATATATAGACATAGCCATATCATCATCTTCTTTCGGCTGTTGCCATTAGGCGTCGCCACAGCGGATCATCTGTTTACACTTCTTCCTGTCGTCTGCAGCTTGCTCTGTCACACCAACCACCTGCATGTCCTCTCTCACCACATCCATAAACCTTATCTTAGGCCTTCCTCTTTTCCTGTTACCTGGTAGCTTCATCCTTAGCATCTTTTTCCCAATATACTCAGCATCCCTCCTCAGCACATGTCCAAACCAATGCAATATTGCCTCTCTGGCTTTGTCTCCAAACCTTCCAACCTGGGCTGATCCTCTAATATACTTATTCCTAATCCTGCCCACCCTCGTCACACCCACTGCAAATCTTAACATCTTTAACTCTGCCACATCCAGCTCTGACTCCTGCCTTTTTGTCAGTGCCACTGTCTCCAACCCATATAACATAGCTGGTCTCACTACCCTCTTGTAGACCTTCCCTTTCACTCTTACTGGTATTCATAGTCACAAATCACTCCTGACACTCTTCTCCACCCACTCCATCCTATCTGTACTCTCTTCTTCACCTCTCTTCCACACTCACCATTACTTTTAACTATTGATCCCAAGTATTTAAACTCATCCATCTTCACCACCTCTACTCCTTGCATCCTCACCATTCCTCTATCCTCCCTCTGATTCACACACATATATTCTTTCTTAATACTGCTGACCTTCATTCCTCTTCTCTCTAGAGCATATCTCCATCTCTCCAGGGTCTCCTCTACCTGTTCCCTACTCTCACTACAGATCACAATGTCATCTGCAAACATCATAGTCCACGGGGACTTCTGTCTGATCTCATCTGTCAACCTGTTTGTCACCATTGCAAATAAGAAAGGGCTCAGAGCTGATCCTTAATGTAATCCCACCTCCACCTTAAATGTATCCATCACTCCCACCGCAGACCTCACTGCTGTCACACTACCCTCGTACATATCCTGTACCACTCTTACATAGTTCTCTGACACTCCTGACTTCCTCATACAATACCACAACTCCTCTCTAGGCACCCTGTCATATGCTTTCTCTAAGTCTACAAAAACACAATGCAACTCCTTCTGACCTTCTCTGTACTTCTCCATTAACACTGTCAGAGCAAACATCGCATCTGTAGTGCTCTTTCCCAGCATGAAACCATACTGCTGATCACTAATCATCATGTCCCTTCTTAACCTAGCTTCCACTACTCTTTCCCATAACTTCATGCTGTGACTGATCAATTTAATCCCTCTGTAGTTACTACAGCTCTGCACATCACCCTTATTCTTAAAAATCAGTACCAAAATACTTTTTCTCCATTCCTCAGGCATCCTCTCACTTTCCAAGATTTCATTAAACAATCTGGTTAGAAACTCCACTGCCATTTCACCTAAACACCTCCATGCTTCCACAGGTATGTGATCTGGACCAACAGCCTTTCCATTCTTCATCCTCTTCATAGCTATCCTTACTTCCTCCTTGGTAATCCATTGTACTTCATGGTTCACTATCCCCACATCATCCAACCTTCTCTCTCTCATTCTCTTCATTCATCAACCCCTCAAAGTACTCTTTCCATCTACTCTACACACTCTCCTCACTTGTCTTTTTCCCCTCATTATCCTTTATCACCTTTACCTGCTGCACATCTTTCCTGGCTCGGTCCCTCTGTCTAGCCAATCAGTACAGGTTATTTTCTTCCTCCTTAGTGTCCAACCTTTCAAACAACTCTTCATATGCCTTATCCTTATCCTTCACCACCTCTCTCTCTGCCATGCACCTCATCTCCTTATACTCCTACTTTCTTCATCTCTCTGACAATCCCACTTCTTCTTTGCAGACCTCTTTCTCTGTATACTCTCCTGTACTTCCTCTTCCACCACCATGTCTCCTTGTCATCCTTCCTCTGTCCAGGTGTCATACCAAGCACCTTTCTAGCCATCTCCCTTACTAGCTCTGCTTTAGTTACCCAGCTATTTGGTAACTCTTCACTGCCACCCAGTGCCTGTCTTAACTCTTCCCTGATCTCCATCTCACAATTACCCTTTTTCAGTTTCCACCATTTGATCCTTGGTGCTGCCCTTACACTCCTCCTCCTCTTCTTGATCACCAACGTCATCCTACAAACCACCATCCTATGCTACTTAACTACACTTTCCCCAGTCACCACTTTACAGTCTCCAATCTCCTTCAAACTGGCCCTCCTACATAAGATATAATCCACCTGTGTGCATCTTCCTCCACTCTTGTATGTCACTCTATGCTCCTTCTTCTTGTTAAAATACATATTCACCACAGCCATGTACATCCTTTTTGCAAAATCCACTACTGTCTGACCTTCTGCATTCCTTTGCTTAACACCATACCTACCCATCACTTCCTCATCCCCTCTGTTCCCTTCACCAACATGCCCATTGAAATCTGCTCATATCACCACTCTCTCACCCTTGGGTACAGACATCACCACTTCATCCAACTTATTTCAAAAATTTTCTTTTTCATCCATCGCACACCCAACTTGTGGAGCATATGGGCTAACAACATTCATTATTACACCATCAATTTCCAGCTTCATAAACGTCACTCTATCTGACACTCTTTTCACCTCCAAAACACTCTTAGCATACTGTTCCTTCAGGATAACCCCTATGCCATTTCTCCTCCCATCCACACCATGATAAAACAATTTGAACCCACCTCTGATACACCTAGCCTTACTCCCCTTCCATCTGGTCTCTTGCACACACAATATACCGACCTTCCTTCTGTCCATCATATTGGCTAGCTCTCTCCATATACAAGTCATACTGCTAACATGCAAAGTTCTGACCCTCACTGTCACAGTCCTAGCCTTTCTCCTCTCTTTCAGCCTTCAGCCATGCCTTCCCCCTCTTCTCCTCCTTTGGCCAACAGTAGCCCAATTTCTGCCAGCACCCTGTTGGCTAGCAGCACTGGTAGCGGTCATTGTTAACCCGGGCCTCGACCAATCAGGTATGTAAATATTTACTGCTGTCCGCATGAATGATTTTGCAAAGTTTTATGCCGAATGCCCTTCCTGATGCAACCCTCCCCATTTATCCAGGCTTGGGACTGGCACAAAGAAATGCACTGGCTTGTGCATCCCCAGTGGCTGGGTTATAGCCATATATATGTTGTTGGTGTGAATGACCTGAGCCGTACCTCCCTGGACCACATGAAAAGAGACATGGAGGAGCTCTCTAATCTTGTATCCCAGGCAGGTATGACTCTAACCCAGAGTAGCATCCTGCCATCACCCAGAATGATATCACAGTACAAGGACAAAATGATTGACTTCAACAATTGACTAAGCTTCTGGTGTCATTCTAAGGGGATCCAGTATTTGTCTGTCTGGGACGACATGATTGACAGTCCACGATGCTTTGCCAGAGATGGCCTGCAGCTGTCGCCCTTAGGATTCTAGATACTGGCTAAGACTCTTGCAACCCCTATAGTGCCTTTTTAGGCAAGGTTCAAATGACAAATTCACCACCGTAAGCAAAATCTGAGGGTAATGCTACTCAATGCTAGAAGTCTAAACCTCAAAATGCACTCACTCGAGGCACTCCTTAAAATGGAGAACATTGCCATCTGTGCAGTGACAAAGACCTGGTTCAAAGCTCCAGAGAGCACCCCTGCATTACCAGGCTTCAATTCATACCACACCTTTCGGCCACCTAACCCAGAAAGAAGCACTAAAGGCAGAGGCGTGTCCATATTCATTAAGGATATCCACACCTCCAGGCTAGTTGCACAGCATAATGCATCCGAGATTATCCAAGTGCAACTAACTCTGGGCAAGACCGCAATCCAAATTGTAGCTTGCTACAGACCCCCCACCATGCCCCAGGATTCACACTCCTCATTTCTTGATACACTGGAAAGTATTAGGGTACAACCCAACACCCTAATAATGGGTGATTTCAACTACCCCACCATTAACTGGGAAAACTACTCATGTACCAACTCTTTTGCTCAAAGTTTTCTAGAATTCATAAATTCCAACGCCTTGGATCAACTTATTCACACCCCCACCAGGGGCAGCAATATCCTAGACCTGGTCATTACCAACATGGGAAACCGGTGTTCCACACCAGAGGTCAATTCCTCGTTGGTCAGATCCGACCACAAGCTAATCAGCCTAGACATCCACATCTCATCCCCAGCCCCAATTAAGGAAACCATCGTAAAAAACTTCTCAAAAGCCAACTTCACACTTCTTAAGACAGAAATGACAAACTTCATGACACCCATGCAGACGGACAATAGAGGTATGACTGCTGAATCCTACACAAATGCACTTTATAAGCACTTACATGAGTGTATGGATCATGCTAACCCTAATAGAACCAAGATGTTATCCTCTAAAAAAAGGAAGCCAATCTGGCGGACCTCTGCCATAAACAAACTCTACAACAGAAGAAAGAAACTGTTGCAAAAAAGAGTAAAATCCCATGACTGGAGGAACTCCCTGGTCAACCTCAGTAAGAAACTGAGATCCCTCATAAAATCCTCCAAAGCTAGTTACGAAAACAAAATTGCCACTGACTCTAAAGACAACCACAAAGCATTCTATAGCTATGTCAAGAATCTAAATGGGAACACTCAGATCTGCTCTGAGTTACAGCATAATGGCACTAAATATACAGAACCAGCTGATATTGCCAACATCCTAGCAGATAGGTTCAGTGCTAACTTTACCCCCTCTCACCCCCTAGAGGGCCCATCTCTATACCTGAAGAATGCAAAGTTCCTATAATCACGGCTGCACAGGTAAAAAACACACTCTCCAAAGCCAAGAACACAGCATCCATGGGACCTGAAAATATCCCAGGCTGCATTCTACACGAACTACAGAATGAACTGACACCCTATCTAAGTACCATGTTCAATCATAGCCTCACCTCAGGCCTTGTACCCACTGAATGGCGCACCACGACAGTTATCCCACTCCACAAAGGGGGAGCCACGACGGACCCCGGGAACTACCGCCCCATTAGCCTGACGAGCCTGGTCTGCAAGGCCATGGAACATATCATCATGGAACTCATAAACAAAGACATTGATAATCTCCAAACTCTGGACCCTACACAGTTTGGATTTGTAAAAGGCAGATCATGTCTCCTAAACCTGATTGACTTCTTTGAAGCAGTCACCAAAGCCATAGATCAGGGTAAAATGGTTCACACAGCTTATCTAGATCTCACCAAGGCTTTCAACACCATCCCCCACTCTGGAATTATAGATAAGCTCACTAAACTAGGTATAAATCC